>NW_006926389.1:6738-8825 GCF_000298275.1 Orycteropus afer afer | reverse complement strand
ATCAGAACTCTAAGCACGTGAGAGAGAGTGGGCACCTCCCAGAACATTGTTTTGTGCCACGCCCAACAGAAATACTCCAGGTGGACAACTTCAGCAATCAGGAGCTCCTCAGTTGCACATAGAAAATCCCACCTTGGAGTTTACAAAGACTTATGGGTAGAAAAGCCACACTAAGTAATTTACTACACTGCAGAAGGTGAACTTGAACCTATTTTATATGAGATAGATGAGAATTTTTGTGTTAAATATATCTCATTATGAAAGAGTGAGCTTGGTGGAGTGGTTGAGTTGGGATTTTCATTTGGGAATTCATTTTCCTAGAGGGTATAGTTTACTTGGGAGTGAATTTTCAGAGACAGTATAGAGAAAGGGAGAAGGATGTCTAGGCCAGATCCTAGGAGAATGTATAGGTTTCGATGATAAGATTATAAGTTATTGAGGAAGTAGTCAGGAAAAATAGTGAAGTTTTACTGAAACTTATGGAGAAGTTTTGAGGAAGAGGGCAATAATGTTGCAGATAATAATGTCCAAGAGAAAGAGCTGAGAAGCTTTTGGATCTGGTAGTCTTGGGTGTTGGCGAAGAATGCTGAAAGTACCATCGACTGCTAAAAGAACTAACAAACCTGTCCTGGAAGAAATGTAGCCGGAATGCTCCTTGGAAGCGAGAATGGCCAGACTTTGTCTCACATACTTCAGTCATGTTGTCAGAAGGGACCATTGCCTGGGGAAAAATGTCATGCTTGGTAAGGTGGAGGGTCCACGAAAGAGCAGAAGTCCTTCAACGAGATGGATTGACACAGTGGCAGCCGCAATGGGCTCAAGTATAGCAGGGATTGTGGAGCTGGCGCAGGACCAGGAGGTGTTTTGTTTTGCTGTGCATATGGTCCCTATGAATTGGAGACGACCTGACGGCACCTAACAACAACAGTCTTAGGTAGCTGTGTTAGGAAGTTGAATTCCTCCTTTCCCTATTCACTGTACATGCAGTCTTTTCTTCTTACTGTATCCTTCCTCTTTCATTTTCTGTTTACAGCATAATCATCTGTGCGGCTCTGCTTGTCCTTCTGCCTTCCTCATTTAAATAATCAGTACCATTTTCTGTTTTCTTCTGCTTCCTGACTGTTCTCTGACCTATTTCCAGCTGTACTTATTCCTGGTTTGGCAGACCAGAGGATTTCATGGACTGCATTATTACAGTGTGAATTATGACACATATCCAGGGCAGGCAAACTCTGATAGCATTGAAGCCTATTTAAAGTTTGTGCTGCAAGAGTGTATTATGGCAGAAAGTGCTAACATGAAATTTTTCTAACATTTAAGAATCTCCAGTGTGGATTTTTATGATACTTCTATTAATAAGAATATAAAAACCTTTCTTTATAGCAAAATCTTGGTTTAATAAGTAAAAGTATGGTTTAGGACTTATTTTTCTTAAAAGATATTGAATCTAATAAGTAATACGTGTATATACATATTCAAAATAAATATATAATGTTGTTGTTGTTGTTGTTGTTATGTGCCGTCGAGTCAGCCCTGACTCATAGCGACCCCTCCTTGGGTTTCCGAGGCAGTATCACTACGGAAGTAGGATTGCTCAACCTTCCTTCCGAGGAGTGGTTGGTGGATTTGAACCGCCAGCCTTCTGGTTAGCAGTCAAGTGCCTTAGCCACTTTGCTACCAGAGCTCCCAAATATATAATAATCTACTTTTATTCTTTTAACTGGAATATAACCTTGATATAATGTATATAAAGTGAAATAGAGCAGCACTTGAATAATTTTAATGCAGCAAGTTCTTTGGAAAAAGTAAGGTGTTTGTGTGTGCATATGCGTGATGTAACATATTAATTTGGTGTTCTATTTTGAAGTACTTATTTTATTGTATCTCTTTCCTTCTAGTATATCACTGAGTAATTCTAAATAAATATATGCTGTTACGTGCCCTTGAGTTGGATCCAACTCATAGCGACCCCTCCTTTGGTTTCCGAGGCAGTATCACTACAGAAGTAGATTGCCTAACCTTCCTTCCAAGGAGTGGCTGGTGGGTTTGAACCACCAGCCTTCTGGTTAACAGTCAAGTACCTTAGC
>NW_006926389.1:2346-4903 GCF_000298275.1 Orycteropus afer afer | reverse complement strand
CTAGGTTAGCAGTCGAGTGCCTTAGGTACTACACTGCCAGAGCTCCTATATACATAGTCTTAAAAGAGCATAATGCTCAAGGCAGACCTTTTTACTAGTTAAGTTAACCTGTTGTTCAGTTTTAAGATATCTTTAAGGGTATATGTTTGATTTGAAGTTTAAAGATTATCTCAGGCCAGTCGTTTTCAGGGTTTCATCCACCCCTGTGGCTTTAGAAAGTATAAAGTCCACGAGAATTTGAAATTCTGTTCTACATTATCCCCCTTTGTAATCTTTGATTAAAGTGTACATTAGTGGTAGCCAGGCATCGTTTAATTCGACAGTTGTTCGTGGAGATGGTTAGCCACACATTCCTTTCCCTCCTCCTCTTCCTGAACCTCCTTCCTCTGCTGCTGCAGATGGATAGAGAGCACTTGTTGTATCCAGGATGGCTGCTTGTGAGCCTCTAAGACCCTGCATACACAACTAATGAGGAGGTACAACAGAAGCTGCAAATACATTATTAGGGCAGTTGGGGATGTTCCATGAAATCACAACCTGAAATCTTCAAACCAGAAAACAAATCCCATGAGGTGTTTGGTTGTAAATAAGTAGCCTCAGTAGCTATTCATCTTTTTTCTTTCCTTCCTTCTTAAATATAGCTGATGTCAGATGGATCTTGGCTGAAAGCAAAGAATGTCAGAAAGATGTTTACTTGAGTTATATTGCCTATGCAAAAGCATTTTACTGTGTAGATCATAACAAATTATGGATAACATTGAGAAGAATGGGAATTCCAGAAAACTTAATTGTACTCATGAAGAACTTGTCCAGGGGGTATGGCATGGTTTAAAATCAGGAAGGGATTGTGTCAGGGTTGTATCCTTTTAGCATACTTATTCAGTCTGCATGCTGAGCATATAATCCAAGAAGCTAACTATATGAAGAAGAATGTGGCATCAGGATTGGAGGAAGGCTCATTAACAACCTGAGATACATTGACAACACAACTTTGCTTGCTGACAGTGAGAATGACTTGAAGTACTTACTATAGAAAGTTGAAGAATACAGCCTGCAGTATGGATTACACCTCAATATAAAGAAAACAAAAATCCTCACACTTGGACCCATAAACAGCATCATGATAAATGGAGAAAAGATTGAAGTTGTCAAACACTTTATTTTACTTTGTTCTACAGTCAGTACCAATGGAAGCAGCAGTCAAAACATCAGAAGACGTATTGCATTGGGCAAATCTGCTACAAAAGACCTCTTTCAAGTGCTGAAGAACAAAGATGTCTCCTTGAAGACTAAGGTGCGCCTAACCCAAGCCATGGTATTTTCATTCGCCTCATATGCATGTGAGAGCTGGACAATGAATAAGGAAGACTGAAGAAGAGTTTTTGAGTTGTGGTGTTGGTGAAGAATACTGAAAGTACCATGGACTGCTAAAAGAACTAACAAATTTGTCCTGGAGGAAATGCAGCCAGAATGCTCCTTGTAAGTGAAAATGGCCAGACTTTGTCTCATCTTCTTTGGTCTTGTTGTAGGAAGGGACCATTCCCTGGAGAAGGTTTTCATGCTTGGTAAAATGGAGGGTCAACAAAAAAGGGGAAGGCCCTCCACAAGGTGTATTGACACAGTGGCTACAACAATGGATTCAGGTATAACGGGGATTGTGAGGCTGGCACAGGACCAGACAGTGTTTTCATTTTGTTGAACATAAAGTTGCTATAAGTCAGAGATGGCTCGATGACACCTAACAACAACATGATAGCATAAATATATCCATCCTAAACTGTTTTAATTTTTAACACCCTTGCCAGTATGAGGAGTACTCTGTCTACTCCTCACTTAACAATTGTATTGTTATCTGACATACAGCATTTACAACAATAGTAAAAAAATAAAATAAAAAAGTCTATCTGGTGAGCTGATGTCCATGCAGGAGACAAGGGTGGGTTGCAGCACTGGAATGGGTCCAGGCCCCTCTCTCCTAGGGACCAGATGGGTGGCTGTGTAAGTGGGTGCTGAGGGCAGCACCATCTGGCAGGCAGGTCTGTGTGGCCTCACAGGACAAGTGAGCACACTGGGCTGCATGGGCCAGGGGCCTTCGGTGGGTGGGGTGTGCAGGAGGAACATGTTGGATTCAGCCTCATGATGGTGGAGCAGAGCTCCAGTGGGTTGGGGTTCTCCTCTGGGGCACCCTGCAGCTCCATGGGCTGAAGCTGGATGCAGAAGGAGGGTGGGGTAGGCCTGGGGGTTCAGGAGTGTGGCAGCTGCAGCCATGAGCTCAGTCTGGGGGTGGCATAGGGGCTGCCACTATTTTTTGCTGTTTTGGGGAGGAAGACTATGTCTTTATATATCATAAAAATGTAGTTTAATTTTAAAATATCAATACTGAAAGGTTATAATCAGAAAAATCCTAACTCCACTCCTTCCCAACTATAACTGTTTTAATGATTTTATTTGCTTACATTCCATATTTTGAATAAAATGATCATGTTACCTTTTCTAAAAATCGATCTATTTTAGAAATACATTATAATACATTTGGTTGTACGTGTGTTAGCGTATC
>NW_006926389.1:940-1576 GCF_000298275.1 Orycteropus afer afer | reverse complement strand
TTTTTAAGAGGCCATTCCATCGTTCTGTCAAGCCAGCTGCTTCAGGATGATGGGGAACATGGTAAGACCAGTGAATTCCATGAGCATAAGCCCATCGCCACACTTCATTTGCTGTGTAAGGAGTCCCTTGATCCGAAGCAATGCTGTGTGAGATACCATGATGGTGGATAAGGCATTCTGTAAGTCCACGGATGGTAGTTTTAGCAGAAGCGTTGCATGCAGGGAAGGCGAATCCATATTTCGAATAAGTATCTATTCCGGTAAGAACAAAATGCTGTCCTTTCCATGATGGAAGTGGTCCAGTATCATCACCCTGCCACCACGTTGCTGGCTGATCACCCTGAAGAGTGATTTCATATCGCGGACTCAGTGTTGGTCTCTGCTGTTGGCAAATTAGGCACTCAGCAGTGGTGGTAGCCAAATCAGCCTTGGTAAGCACGAGTCCATGTTGCTGAGCCCATGCATAACCTCCATCCCTGCCTCCATGGCCACTTTGTTCATGATCCCATTGAGCAATGATAGGAGTACCTGGGGAAAAAGAACGGCTGGTTTCCACTGAACATGTCATCCTATCCACCTGATTGTTAAAGTCCTCCTCTGCCGAGGTCACCTTTTGGTGGGCATTCACATGGGACA
>NW_006926389.1:0-530 GCF_000298275.1 Orycteropus afer afer | reverse complement strand
CATTTAATGATGGAGTGCTGCTGTGCATGTCCAACTTTATGACTCTGTGGGTCAGAAAACACCCAGTTCATGATGGGCAGCTCAGGCCTCATGGTCACTTGGTGGCCCATGGTTAGTCGTTCAGTCTCTATTAAAACCCAGTAACAAGCCAAAAGCTGTTTCTCAAAAGAAGAGTAGTTATCTGCAAAGGATGGCAGGGGCTTTGCTCCAAAACCTCAAGGGTCTGCCTTGTGATTGACCTATAGGGACCTGCCAAAGACTCCAAACAGCATCTCTATCTACTACAGACATTTAAAGCACCATTGGATCGGACGGATCATATGGCCCAAGTGGCAGAGCAGCCTGCACGGCAGCCTGAACCTGTTGCAGAGTCTTCTGTTGATCTGGGCCCCACTCAAAACTAACAGCTTTCCTAGTCACTTGATAAATAGGCCTCAGCAACACACCCAAATGAGGGATATGTTGCCTCCAAAATCCAAAGAGGCCCACCAGACGTTGTGCCTCCTTTTTAGTTGTGGGAGAAGCCAGAT
>NW_006926388.1:7880-8988 GCF_000298275.1 Orycteropus afer afer | reverse complement strand
GGGAGGGGAGCTATTGCATTGTGGTAAACTGTGGTCAATGACATGAGACAAAATATATGTGAACTGCTGTATGGAAAGTGAATTTGCTCTGTAAATCTTCACCCAAATCACACACACATACACAAAATAAAATAAAAAAGAATCTTTGGAAGTTCAGAGGTCTGGCAAGATGGCAGAATAGATAGAAAAGCTACACAGACCCTCTGCAACAAAGTAATGAGAAACCAGCTGAAACTGATGCAGAAGATGATCCTGGAACACTGAGCTTTGAAAGCAAGAATTAAGAAGTAGATTAAATACCAACTAGTAGAAGAACCTGAATGAAAACAGTGAGTTAGGAGACAAATGGAGCTGTGGACTGCCAGCTGCCCTGAGGGCCCAGCCATTTTGAATATATCCTGGTAACAATGTAAGAATCAGCTCTGCTCAACTAAAGATGAATGGTTAAGGACTGCATTGGAGCCTGACAACCAGAAAGAAAAACAAAGAAGGAGGAGACAAACAGACCTGTGGACTGCAGCAGCTCTCCTGAGGATGCAGCCATTTTGAAATATTCACAAGTGGTGGGCAGGACCACTTTTAATATATGCAAATGTTGTTCTTTCTAGACTATAATATAGGAATGGGCTCCACTTGCTGAGGACAGGATGGGCAGCCTCACTGGAGGCTGATGGCTGGAAAGGTGACTTATTCTCCTTGTTACCCTTATATCCCACAAACTTTTGGTGAACAGAGGTGTGGCCATCCCCAACCTCCACCCACCTTCTTGACCAGCAGAAATTCTATCCTGGTCTGTGTCCTAACAGAGCCTGGGTGCTGTGTCCTGTCCTCCACAGTTTTGTTTTTAATTGTTATTTTTATCTTCCTTTTCCCCTTTTTTTTTTTTTCGCTCTTTCTCATTCCTGTTTCATGATTTTTCTTTTCCCTTTTCCTGCTTCCCCACATTTTTTCCTTTCTTTAGTTCTTCCCATCCCTTGTTTTCCTTTTGCAGTTTTTCCACTTTTTTCTTTACTATTCTTTTACTTTTGCTCTTTTTTTCTCATTTTCTTTCTTTTACCTCTTTTTAACATATTTTGAAATTTTTCTGCTTATTTATTGCTTTTTTTTT
>NW_006926388.1:6385-7300 GCF_000298275.1 Orycteropus afer afer | reverse complement strand
CCTTGAGGAAGAGGCAGCACTAGAATTCCCTGATAAAGAATTCAAAATAATTACATTTGGGTACCTTCAATGGATTGAGAGGCAGATCAAGGAAAACACTGACAAGATCAAGGAAAACATGGACAAATCTCTGGAACAACTGAGTTAAATAGTAGAAGGACAAATTGACAAAATAAACATAAATTACAAATGATACAAAAACAACAAATAGGAATCCAGAAGATTAATACTAAGATTTCAGAAATAGATAACACAGGCAAAGGAGTAAAATTGAATCAATGAAAGACCACTTTCAATAAGAGATGGAACAACTTGAAAGAAACTCAACAAAGATACAGAAGAACCAAACAATATGATCAATCAAATTGATGTTATAGACATCCACAGAGCCCTCTACCCAACAACAACAAAATATACATTCTGTTCCAGCACACATGGAACATTCTCCAGGATTGACCATATATTAGGCCACAAAGCAAGCCTCAATAAATTTAAAAATATTGAAATACTGCAAAACATCATCTCAGGACACAATGCTATAAAATGAGAAATCAACAATAGAAAGACTAATGGAAAAAAGTGCAAACACATGGAACTGAATAAAAAACTCCTAAAAACAATTGGGTAATAGAAGAAATTAAAACTGAACTTAAAAAAATCCCATGAATCAAATGAGAATGAAAACACAACATAGCAAGATCTTTGGGACATAGTAAAAGGAGTGATCGGAGGGCAATTTATAGTAATTGATGCACAGATTAAAAAAAAAAAAAAAAACAAAAGAGTGAAAATCAACACCTTAACTCAACATCTGTAGCAATTAGAAAAAGTGCAGCAAATAAAGCCTGCAGTCCTCAGAAGAAAATAAATAATAAAGATTTGAGAAGAAATAAAGAAAGCAGAAAATAGACAATA
>NW_006926388.1:3827-5896 GCF_000298275.1 Orycteropus afer afer | reverse complement strand
CTTGATGGCACATAACAACAACAACATGAGTAACTGTACTCCAGCAAATATGAAGATATAGAAGAAATAGACAGATTTCTAGAAACACACTACTTACCTAACCAAACACAGACTGTGGTAGAAAACTTGAATAGACCCATAACAAAAGAAGTAATTGACCTCCCCAGTGTCACCTCCGGGAGTCCTTCACGAGTCTCAACAGTCCATTTGGGAGTTGGACCTTCTTCAGTTGGGGTTCTAAAGAAATACTAACTAGGGTGTTCCAGTAAGATGGTGGAATAGGCAGAAAGACTGCACAGACCCTCTTCAACAAAGAAAAGGGGGACCAATTAACACAGACACAGAAGATAATTCTGGACCCCTGAGCCTTGAAGGGAAGGATATAGAAGTGGACCAAACCCCAACTAGCAGAAGAATTTGCATGAAAATACCAAAAAAAAGGAGACATACAGAGCTGCAGTCTGCCAGCGATCCTGACGGCTCAGAGAGCTTGGAGATTGCTGAGTGGTGGTAGGACCTAGGAATTAATCAGCTCTGCTAGCCAGGGACTGCACATAAGACTGCTCTGGTGGCTGGGGAATAAAAGGTGAAGCAGCAGCAAAGAGGAAGGCAGGCTGAGCTGTGGACTTTTGCCTGTCAGGAGGATGCAGCCATTTTGAATGTTCACAAATGGCTTGACCATCTGGGATATTTAAAGAGACAGCACTCTCCCAGATTCCAGGGGTTTAAGAACAGGTTCTGCTTGCCAGTAACCCCAAGGACACTCCAGACCTGGATGACTGAAAAGGTGCGAAATTCCCCTTGTTACTCTTATACCCCACACCCACTTGGTGAATGGAGGTGTGGTCATCCCCCACTCCCATCCACCTTCTGGGCCTGCAGGAACTCCATCCCAATCTGTGTGCTCAGACAAAGCCTGGGTGCCCTGCCCCACCCTCCCCTGATTTTTTTCTTTTTTCTTTTCTGATTTTTAGTTTGCTTGTTTTTGTCTCTTTTAAAACCACTATTATCATTAATACTTTTGTCCTTTTTACTATTATTCTTTATTCTTCCCCTCCCAGGTCTTAGTTTTCAGCTTTTTTTCTTTTCCCTGTACCTGGTTGCAATTTTTTTTTTTCCCCTTGTGGTTAACCCCGTTGCTTGTTTTGCTTTTTGCATTTTTCCTTTTTTTTTTTCATTATACCCTTTCTCTAACTTTTTCCCCTTATTGCCCTCTCCCCAGATATTGCAGGTTTTCTCATTTTTTTTCTTCTTCTTTTTCCTTTTTTTGTTTACTGTTCCTGTGTGATTAAATGGTGCATTTTTTTGTCCATGTGTTTTTAGTTTTTTGATGGTTATTCAACTGTAACTTTTGTCTAACTGAGTGGGAGACAGCAACAGTCCCCATAAGACACAACTACACCCACACCTCCTATAACTTCACTTACTGACTGAGAGCCACCACCTGCTTCTCCACCAACAGGCCAACGATAAAAAACCACCAAGAAGGGCCTGAATCACCCTTGCCTGCTCTTCACAAACAGTTAACAGAGATCGAAATACAACAATGCCCTGATGCCTCGGAGACAACAGACCATCACAGTGCACACAAGAAGCAGTATAAAGTGGTAGAAACAAGGGAGCAGGATACAGACCCAGAACACATCCCTGAGGAAGAAGCAGCATTGGAACTTGCTCATAAGGAATTCAAAAGAATTATACTTAGGTATTTTCAAAGATTGAGAGACAGACCAAAGAAAACACAGAAAAAACCCTAGAAGAATTTAGGAAAAAAATAAAAGAACAAAATGACAAAATAAATGAAAAATTAGAAAAGATTCAAAATCTACAGATAGAAATCCAGAAGATTAATACTAAATTGTTACAAATAGATAACACATTGGAAGGGCAAAGGAATAGAATTGATACAATGGAAGACAGAATTAATTAGATTGAAGACAAATCTCTGAATATTTCTTTGGAAAGGGATCATTCAGAAAAAATAAAAAAATAAAATGAAGAAAGCCTAAGGTTCATGTGGGATATCATCAAAAGGAATAACTTACATGTCATTGGAATTCAGAACAGGA
>NW_006926388.1:3026-3494 GCF_000298275.1 Orycteropus afer afer | reverse complement strand
TCAACCAAGAAATATATACCTGGCAAAATTGTCCCTCAAATATGATGGTGAAATTAGGAGATTTCCAGATAAGCAGAAACTAAGGGAATTTGTTACAACAAATTTGTTACAACCTTACAAGAGATGCTAAAGGGAGTCCTTTGAACAGAGAACCAAAAATAGCATATAACACCAACCATTAATACACAAGATGACATAACCCAGAAACCAAAGCTATGGATATATCCAAAGTAAAATGATCTTACAAGATTGTAAACAGGGAACCAGAGACATCAATTAGCAAGTGAGGACAATTACAAACAAAAAGAGGGAAAAGACTGTATAGATACAGAACTTCTAAATGGTGAGGAAGTTAAGAGAGTTGCAAGATAGAATGGACTATTCTAACCTCAGGGAGAAAATTATAAATCATAGGGTAACCACAAAGAAAAATGATAAACCTTCATATCACAATAAAAAAGAGGACAA
>NW_006926388.1:0-549 GCF_000298275.1 Orycteropus afer afer | reverse complement strand
TGGGTTTCCGAGGCAGTATCACTATGGAAGTAGATTGCCCAACCTTCCTTCCAAGGAGTGGCTGGTGGGTTTGAACTGTCAGACTTCTGGTTAGTAGTCAAATGCCTTAGGCCCTATGCTATGTAAATAGACTATCAAACATAACTCGAAATGCACAAACAGCAGAAGAGAAACCAAATGATTGAGACCTTCTAAAAATTGAATATTTATGTGCTTCCAAAGACTTCTTGAAAAGATTCAAAAGAGAACCTACAGACTTTGAAAAAATAGTTGGTAATGACATATCTGACAAGAGTCTTATCTCTAGAATTTATAGAAAACTCCAACACCTCAATATCAAAAAGACAATCCAATTAAAAAATGGCAGAAGACATGAATGGACACTTCACCAAGGAAGATATTCAAGCGGCCAACAAATATATGAAGAAATGCTCAGGATCATTAGCTATTGTTGTTGTTGTTGTTATTTGCCGTTGAGTCAGCCCCGACTCATAGCGACCCCTCCTTGGGTTTCCGAGGCAGTATCACTATGGAAGTAGGTTTGCCCAA
>NW_006926387.1:4000-8986 GCF_000298275.1 Orycteropus afer afer | reverse complement strand
GTGAATTTACTCTGTAAATCTTCACCCAAATCCTAATAAAAAAAAAAAAAAGAAATCAGATGTCTTATTACATTGTCCAAGTCTGCTGCATAAGCTCTCTTTAAAGTGATAAACAGCAAAGATAGCACTTTGAAGACTAAGGTGTACCTAATTCACACCATGGTCTTTTCAATTTCTTCATATGCTTATGAAACTTGGACAATGAAAAGGGAAGACTGGACAAGAACTGATATATATGAATTCTGGTGCTGGTGAAGAATACTGAATGTACTATGGACTGCCAGAAAAAGAAACAAATCTGTCCAGGAAGAAGTATGGCCAAAATGGTCCTCAGTAGAAGCAAGAATGTTGAATCTTTGACTCATTTACTTTGGACACATCATGAGGAAAGGTCAACTGTTAAGAAAGGAAATCATATATGAAAAAGTAGGTCAGTTAAATTATGGCAACTCTCAAGGAAACAGATTGACACAATAGGCACATTAATGGACTCCAACATAACAATTGTCATGAAGATGGCTTAGGACTGGTCAACACTTCTTTCAGTTATACATAGGTTGCCAAAAGCTGGAGGTAAGTCAACAGCAATTAACAAAGATAATATTTTACAGGACACTGAGTGAGGACAGAAAAAAACAAAGATTAATAATCTATTATTATTTTTGGTACAATTGTGTGGGAGTTGAAGTTATGTGTCAATTTGGCTGGGCCTGATTTTGAGTGGCTGGGTGTTTGGAGATAGTGATTCCCCATGATGAGACTGGTAATCAACTCCACGGTGAAATCTTCTGTAAGCAACTGAGTAGCTGCCTTTAGGGATGTGGTATGCTTCCAGTATGTAAGAAGCAGCTGTAAGAAAGGTCTCAGAGTTTTCTGACATGTTTTGTTGTTGTTCACTGTTAGGTGCTGTGAAGTTGTCTCCAACTCATAGTGACCTAATGCACAACAGAACGAAATACTGCTTAGTCCCACATGAGCTCCTCAATCCCTACTATACCTGAGGCCATACCACAGCCATACCACCCTCGTTGAGGGCCTTCCCGTCTTTTGCTGACCCTCCACCTTACCAAGCATGAGACATCCTTTTTCAAGGAATGGTCCCTTCTGACATCATGACCAATGTAGGTGAGATGAAGTCTGGCCATTCTCACTTCCAAGGAGTATTCCGGCTGCACTTCCTCCAGGACAGATTCAAGCTCTGTTAATGATCCACAGTACTTTCAGCATTCTTCACCAGCACCACAACTCAAAAGCATCAACTCTTCTTCACTCTTTCTTATTCACTGCCCAGCTCTCACATGCACAAGACGCAACTGAACATACCATTGCTTGTGACAGGTGCACCTTAGTCTTCAAAGAGACATCTTTGCTCTTCAGAGCTTGAAAGAGGACTTCTGCAGTCGATTTGTCCAGTGCTGTATGTCATCTGACATCCATATTTATTTTGCCATATTTATTTAAATATTTGCTATAGCTGCAATGTGGGCTGTCCAGCTGCTTCCATTGGCACTGACTGTAGAACCAAGCAATAAGAAGTCTCTGACAACTTCAATCTTTTCTCCATTTAATCATGACACTGCCTATAGGTCCAGTTTTGACAATTTTTGTTTTCTTTATATGAGATGTGGATCATACTGCAGACTATAGTTTTCACTGTCATCAGTAAGTGCTTCAGGTCATCCTCACTTTCAGCAAGCAAAGTTGTGTTGTCAGCATATCGCAGGTTGTTAATGATTCTTTCTCCAATCCTGATGCCATGTCCTTCTTTATATAGTTCAGCTTCTCAGATTATTTGCTCAGCATACAGACCGAATAAGTGTGTTAAAGGATACAACCCTGATGCACTCCTTTATTGATTTTAAACCATGCAGCGTCCCCTTGTTCTGTTCAAACAACAGCCTCCTAGTCAATGTACAGTTTCCTCATGAGTACAATTAAGTGTTCTGGAATTCCCATTTTTCTCAGTGTTACCCATAATTTGTCATGATCCACACAATCGAATGCTTTTGGATAGTTAATAAAACGTAATTAAACATTCTTCTAGTATTCTTTGCTTTCAGCTAAGATCCACCTCACATCAACAATGAAATTCCTTGTTTCACGTCCTCTTCTGAATCCAGTTTGCATGTTTGGAAGTTCTCTGTCAATATACTGCTGCAAGCGTTTCTGAATTATCTTCATTAAGATTTTACTTGCATGTGATATTAATGATACTATTCGATAATCTCCACATTCTGTGGGATCACCTTTCTTTGGAATGGGTACAAACATGGATCTCTTCCAGTCATCTGGCCAGGTAGTTGTCTTCCAAATTTCCTGGCATAGCCAAGTGAGTACTGCCTATGTGGCATCCATTTGTTGAAAAATCTCAGTAGGTATCCCGTCAATTCCTGAAGACTTGTTTTTCACCACTTCCTTCAATGCAGCTTCAACTTCTTCAATACCATTGATTCCTGACCATATGCCACCTCCTGAAAGGGACGAACATTGACCAGTTCTATTTGGTATAGTGACTGTTTATTTCTTTCATTTTCTTTTGATACTTCCGGTATCATTCAATATTTTATACATAGAATTTTTCAATATTGCAACTCTAGGCTTAAATTTTTTCTTCAGTTCTTTCAGCATGACAAATGCTGAGCATGCTCTTCCTTTTTGGTTTTCTAACTCCAGGTCTTTGTACATTTCATTATAATAATTGGCCTTGTCTTCTCAAGCTGCCCTTTGAAATCTTCTGTTCAGCTCTTTTACCTTGTCATTTCTTCCATTTGCTTTAGCTACTCTCCATTCAAGGCCAAATTTCAGAACCTCTTCTGACATCCATTTTGGTATGACATCCATTTGGCATGTTTGGACCCAGCATTTAGCTGAGTCTTCATTCAGCAGCCTGCCATGTTGGGATTGTGGCGTTTTACTTCTGAACTTTGGATATGTCAGCCTCACCAGCTGCCAGCTGTTTAAGAGACACCAAGTGCTCCAGTGCAGTGGGAGCAAGAGGCAGACTGAAGCCCGAGGCCAACGAGTATTCACCTAAGCTCCTAGAGCTGGCACTTTGAACCTGGACTTCTAGCCTCCTAAATTATAAAAGAATATATTCTTGTTTGTTTAAATCACCCACATGTGGTATTTACTGTAAGAACAGCACTAGATACCCAAAACAAGCTCTATTGTAGGAAAAGGATAAAAAAAGAATTCCAGGAAGTTGAGAGGCTGAAAATCAACCTTAGTTCAGAATTCAAACATTATTTTTTTCAAGTGTTTGAATAAAAGATAACATCACAAACCAGGAGATCAAATACTTCCTGCTATAGGTATACCATAAAAAAGATTCTGATTCAGAGCCTGCTATATTTGATGCTATATTGTTCTGTAAAAGATCTTATTGTTAATAAATGTTCACTTCATACATTGGGATAAAGAAAGTCTACAAAGAGGCACTTTTAAAGAAAGATGTTATTATAGAGCATGATTTCATTCAGGGTACATGATGAAAATGTATTTGGAATATCAGAACAGAAAACAATGAGGATAAAAACAGAGAACACTGTATTCCATAGCAATTATACTACAATACAGATTCATAAACCACTTATATTTTACAAAAGAAATAATTAGTATAATATAGTAGTATTAATGCCATGGATGTTAAAAGATAGATGTCAACTTCTGGTAGTATTCTGGTAGGAGGTAGTAATCCAACATTTTATTAAAAAAAAGTTGTCAATTAATAATGGGGAGGGAACAATATTCTATGCAGAGGGAAAAACATGAACAAATGTCTGAAGACAGTAAATACGGGGATTATTTAAGGAACACACACATATTCTTAGAAGATTTCATTCTGAGGCTAATGACACAACCCTGACTCACTACCTTCCTGATTTTAAACCATGCAATATTCCTGTTTTACATTTGAATGATAACCTCCTGGTCTATGTACAGGTTCCTCATGAGTACAATGAAATGTTCTGGAATTCCCATTCTTCTAAATGTTATCCATAGCTTACTATGATCCACATAGTTGAATGCCTTTGCATAGTGAATAAAACAAAAGTGTTTTTGGTATTCTTTGCTTTGAGCCAAGAAGCACCTGACATCAGCTATGATATCACTCACTCCATGTCCCTTGCTCCATGTAACTTGTTTTCTGGAAGTTCTTTGTCAATAGGTAACCATTTTAGAAATATCTTCAGTAAGATTTTGCTTGGGTTTTCTGGCAAGATGGAGGACTAGGCAGAAAGACTGCACAGACCGTCTTCAAAAAAGAAAAGGGAAACCAATTAACACAGACACAGAAGATAATCCTGGACCCCTGAGCCTTGAAGGGAAGGATACAGATGGACTAAACCCCAACTAGCAGAAGAATTTGCGTGAAAATACTAAAAAAGGAGACAGACGGAGATGCAGTCTGGCAGTGATCCTGAGCGATCCTGACAGCACAGAGAGCTTGGAGATTCCCAAATGGTGGAAGGATCTAAGAATTAACCTAAAAATCACCCTACTAGCCAGGGACAGCACGAAGCACTGTGCAGGGTAGCTGGGGAACAAATGAAGAAGGTGAAGAGAGAGGTGGCCTGAGCTGAGGACTTTTCCGGTTCAAACGGTGCCGCCATTTTAAGGTTTAAAAAGGGGCTTGACTATTTTGGATATTTAAAGAGGCAGTGCTATCACAGATTTCTGGGGCATAAGAACACGTTCTGCTTTCCAGCAACCCCAAAGACACTCAGGGTCTGCAAGACTGAAAAAGCCAACGATAAAAAACTGCCAAGAAAAGCCTAAATCACCCTTGGTTGCTCTTCAAAAACAGTTAACATAGATCTAAATACAACACCATGATGTCTCGGAAACAACAGACCATCACAGTTCAAAGAAGCAGGATAAAGTGGTAGAAACAAGAGAACAGGATACAGACCCAGAACACATCCCTGAGGAAGAAGCAGCATTGGAACTCTCTGATAAGGAGTTCAAAAGAATTATCTTTAGGTA
>NW_006926387.1:2163-3005 GCF_000298275.1 Orycteropus afer afer | reverse complement strand
CCAGAAACCACAGCTATGGACATAACCAAAGGAAAATGAGCTTACAAGATTGTAAACAGGGAAGCAGAGACATAAATTGGCAAGTGAGGACAACTACAAACAAAAAGTGGGAAAAGACTGTGTAGTTACAGAATTTCTAAATGGTGAGGAAGTTAAGAGAGTTGCAAGACAGAATGGACTGTTCTAAGCCTGGAGATAAAATTATAAATCATAGGGTAACCTCAAAGAAAAATGATAAACCTTCACATGACAATAAAAAAGAGGATAAGCACAAATATTCAGTATATACTAATACAACAGCAACAAAAGAAATGATAACACTATGTATAAACATAATGAGCTCAGCACAGAAATTAATATTGAACAAAGAAACCAGGGAAACCATGAAAAAACACGTAACAAAATAACAGCAACAGATTCAAACTTATCAATAATTACCCTGAATATTAAGGGATTAAATACACCACTCAAGAGACAGACAGTTGCAGACTGGATACGAAACCACAACTAACTCATCAATATGCTGCCTACAAGAGACACACCTTACAGATAGAGACAAAAATAGATTAAAAATCAAAGGCTGTAAAAAAGATGTATCAAGCAAATAGCAACTGTAAAAGAGCAGGAGTAGCAATATGGATTTCTGATCAAATTGACTTTGAGGCAAAAACCACCCTACGAGACAAAGAAGGACATTATATAATGATTAAAGGATCAATTGAACATGAAGATATAACCATAATAAATATCTATAGGCCCAATTAAAGAGCCCTTAAATAAATAAATCAGCATTTAAAAGAGATGAAAACCCAAATAGATGACTCCACACTCATAGTGGGAGA
>NW_006926387.1:0-528 GCF_000298275.1 Orycteropus afer afer | reverse complement strand
GCAAGAAAGGGAAATCAAAGACATCACAACTGGTAGGAAGAAGTCAAACTATCCCTATTTGCAGATGATATAATCCTATACCTAGAAAACCCAAGAGACAGTCAAAAACCTACTGGAACTAATTGAGAGATTGAGAATCGTGGCAGGATATAAGATCAACATCCAAAAATCAGCTGGATTCCTCTACACCAGCAATGAGATTATGAAAAAGAATAGGAAATCAATACCGTTTACAATAGCTACCAAATAAATAAATAAATAAATAAAACAAAATATTTGGGACTAAATCTTACCAGGGACACAAAAGACCTATATAAAGAAAACTATAAAAAACTACTTCAAGAAACCGTAAGAGATCTACATAAATGGAAGAACATTCCAAACTCATGGATAGGAAGATAGAACACTGTGAAAATGTCAGTTCTACTGAAAGCAAGCTATACATTCAATGGAATCCCAATCCAGATCCCATCAACATTTTTTAAGGATATGGAAAAACCAATCACTAACTTTATATGGAAAGGAAAG
>NW_006926386.1:8364-8857 GCF_000298275.1 Orycteropus afer afer | reverse complement strand
ATTTCTTCCATTTGCTTTAGCTACTCTTTGCTTAAGGGCAAGTTTCAGAGTCTCTTCTGTCATCTATTTTGGTCTTTTCTTTTTTTCTCATCTTTTTAATGACTTCTTGTTTTCTTCATGGATGATGTCTTTGATGTGTCCCACAATTCTTCTGGGTTTTGGTCATTGGTGTTCAATGCATCAAATCTATTCTTTAGATGGTCTCTAAATCCAGGAGGGATGTATTCAGGATCATATTTTGGCTCTCATGGACTTATTTTAATTGTCTTCAAATTCAAGTTGAACTTGCATATGAACAGTTGATTGTCTGTCTAACAATCAGTTCCTGGCCTGGTTTTGGCTGAAGATATTGAGCTTTTCCATTGTCTCTTACTACAGATGTAGTCAGTCTGATTCCTGTGTATTCCATCTGGCAAAGTTCAGGTGTATAGCCACTGTTTGTATTGTTGAAAAAAGGTATTTGCAATGAATAAGTGGTTGGCCTTGCAAAATT
>NW_006926386.1:6705-7963 GCF_000298275.1 Orycteropus afer afer | reverse complement strand
AACAGCTAAGAGAAGGCAAGGCCTCTCTTACGGTTGAAGGCTTGCTTGTTTCCAGCTTTGTTTCCTGGGGCGGAATGTTACCCCAGCAGAGTGTTTGCTAACCTGTTTCCCTGGGATAATGTTTTGCCCTAAGAATAGTATACCTTAGAAACCATTCTTTAGAATCATGTACCTTAAGAATCATATTATGCTTGAAAATTACACATTTTAGTGATTATTTGCTATTCATACAAGAGATATTAACCCAATTAATCATCCAATATTTGGGGGCATGGGAAAATGCCTTTGGGTATGGGAAAGAGTAAAACTTTAACTTTTAAATAATAACTGATTGTCATAAGGAAATATTTGATTTTATTATAGAAGGATATTTGATTGAATACTTGATTGTTTTAAGGAAATACTAAGAATAAAGATGTAATTGTGTGCTTATGTCTAAGCTTATGTATAAATAAAGCAGGACGGATGCATCAGGGGTCGCTCTCGCGTCATATGCAGGGCATCCGCCTGGTCCCCGTTCCTTTTAAAAAACTTTTAATCCTTCTGTGTCACTTTGTCACATGACCTGTGTGGTTTTGCCAGACATGGCAGTAGACCACAGGTGGTCTGATTCCAAATGGCCAAAACCAGTCCATTTCAGCTCGCTAGTGCCTAGGATATCAATCTTTATGTGCTCCATTTCAGTTTTGACAACTTCCAATTTTCCTAGATTCATGCTTCCTACATTCCTAGTTCTGATTATTAATGGATGTTTGCAGCTGTTTCTCCTCAATTTGAGTCATGCCACCTCAGCAAATGGAGGTCTCAAAAGCTTTATCTTATCCATATCATTAAGGCTGATTCTACTCTGATGATGCAGCTCTTTCCTGGTCCTATTTTGAGAGCCTTCTAACCTAAGTGGCTTTTCCTCCTGCACTGTATCAGACAATGTTCCAGGCTATTCATAAATTTGCACAGTAATGTATTGGACAGTGTTTCTCTGTTGTACATAAGGTTTTCCCTGGCCAATTCTTTGAGAAGTAGATGGCCTCCTCCTTCTTCCTAGTCTGTCTCAGTCTGTAAGCTGTTGAAACCTGTGCACCATGTGCAATCCTACTGGGTTTGAGACACCAGTGGCACAGCCTCAAGCCTCACAGCAACACACCACCACAGCAGGACAAACTGACAGACAAGTTTGTCTCCCTTAGCTGTTCAAAACCTCTCTACCCTACCCACCCTCCCCTTACACAGATTCCTGCCTCTTTCTCGCCACTTGGGA
>NW_006926386.1:4218-6133 GCF_000298275.1 Orycteropus afer afer | reverse complement strand
TTGGTGGTATAGGTATCTCTCTCCTTGTTCACTTCTCTCTCATTTTATTTCTTGTAAGATAAAAGATGTTTAAGGCCACACCCCAGGAAACTCCCTTTATATCAGATCAAGAGAAAGGGTGTTGAATCCCACCCTAATCCTCTTACAACTGATTGGTTTGTCACATGAGATCACATCATGGGGTTCATTACATAACTGCCACATTACAGCATTATATAACTGCCAAACCACTGAGACTCATGGCCCAGCCCAGTTAACACATATATTGGGGGACACAATTCAATCTATGATAGCCCTCAAGCCCAGTGTCTCAGTCTCTCAAGGTATTTGGTTATGGCTAATAAGTTTGCATTACTTTGCCTCCATATGCTCTATCTGGATATATCTGCAGCACATGCAAATACATATGTAGAAATATCCTCCACCAAACCTATGTACTCCCATACACTATCCCACATCTATTCAACTTACATATCCATTCATAAATTATTATCTGTTATTATTGTTATTGCAGGATTGTGCATGTAATAATATTTACTTTTGTTGCCTTTTACCCTTGCATACCTCCCAGTGCCTTCCTTTGCCTTGGTCATGTTGTGCTTACCTCCCCTTATTGTGTATTGCCTTTCCCTTCACCCAAGTTAACAAATGTCTACTATCTACTTAGTGATTTTACCTCACTGTCAAAGAATGTTTCTTTTGTGTATAAACCTTTTCTTCACTTTTTATAATAATAGTCTCTTACAATATTTGACCTTTTGTGATTGACTTATTTCGCTCAGCAGAATGTCCTCCAGGTTCATCTCTGTTATGAGCTATTTCACAGATTCATTTTTATTCACTAATGTTGCATAGCATTCAATTGCATGTATATACCATAATTTGGTTATCCATTCATTTTTCATGGGCACTTAGGTTGCTTCCATCTCTTTGCTATTGTGAATAGGGCTGTGATGAACATGGGTGTGCATATATCTATTCATGTTATGGCTCTTATTTCTTTAGAATATATACCTAGTAACGGGATTGCTGGGTCATGTGGCATTTTTATTTCTAACTTTTTAAGGGAGTGCCATACCATTTTCTGGGAGCTCTGGTGGTGTAGTGTCTAAGGCATTTGACTGCTAACCAGAAGTCTGGTGGTTCAAACCCACCATCCACTCCTCGGAAGGAAGGTTGGGCAATCTACTTCTGTAGTAATAACACCTCGGAAACCCAAGGAGGGGTCATTATGAGTTGGATCCGACTTGATGGCAGTGGGTTATACCATTTTCTACAGTGGTTGCACCAGTTTACAGTCCTACCAGCAGTGTATAATAGTTCCAGTCTCCCCACGCCCTTACCAGCATTTATCATTTTCAGTTTTTTTGATCATTGCTACTATTGCCAGGGTTAGATAATATCTCAATGTTTTCTGATTTCCATCTCTCTTGTGGCTAATGATTGCAAGCATTTCTTTATGTATTTGTTGATCCTTGAATATTTTCTTTGGTGAAGTATCTGTTTATGTCCTTTGCTCGTTTTTAAATTGGATTGTTTGTCTTTTTGTTATTGAGGTGTTGTAGTTTTCTAGAAATGTTAGTCCCTTAGCAGATATGTCATTGCCAAAAATTTTTCCCAGTCTGTAGGTTCTCTTTTTGCTCTTTTGGAGAAGTCTTTTGATGGGCAGTTCTGCTCTGTCCTATAGGGTCACTATGGGTTGAAATGAACTTGACAGTTGGTTTTTTTTTTTTCTTCTTCTTTTTTCTTTTGATTTGGGTGAAGATTTAGAGAGCAAATTCACTTTCCATACAGCAGTTCACATATACTTTGTTGCATGACATTGACCACAGTTTACCACAATGCAACAGCTCCCCTCCCACTTCCTCCCCATAGTTACCTCTTCCCAGTGTCCATCCCTCCATACTCTCCTGCC
>NW_006926386.1:0-2565 GCF_000298275.1 Orycteropus afer afer | reverse complement strand
CCTTGGTGAAGTGTCTATTCATGTCTTCTGCCATTTTTTAATTGGATTGTTTGTCTTTTTGTTATTGAGGTGTTAGAGTGTTCTATAAATTCTAGAGATAAGTCCCTTGTCAGATATGTTATTACCAAATATTTTTTCCCAATCTGTAGGTTCTCTTTTGAATTTAGTCAACTCTTTCTGCCTCATTCTTCATTTATCAAATGGGAATAATAATATTTATCTACTTTATGTAACCTATCTTATGCAATTATTACAATGGACACGAAAGTGCTCTAAAAGGACAAATACCATACAAATATAAAGTGCTATTGGTATTGTTTAAGAGCTCTGGTGGTGTAGTAGGAGCTCTAGTGGCATAGTCCATAAGACATTTGGCTACTAACCAGGTCAGCTGTTCTTCAGGAGGAAGCTGGGCAATCTACTTCCATACAGACTTACAGCCTTGGAAACCCAATAGCGGTTGCTATTAATCGGAACCAACTCAATGGCAGTGGGTTTGGGTGGTGGTGTACTGGTTAAGCCATTTAGCTGCTAACCAAAAGGTGAATGGTTCTAACCCATCAGCCACTCTGTGGAAGAAATATGAGACAGTCTGATTCTGTAAAGATTTATAGCCTTGGAAACCCAATGGGGGTCACTATGAGTTGGAATCAACTTGATGGCAGGAAGTTTGTTTTTTGGTTATTGCTATCCTTAACAACAACAACAACAACAAAGTGTCCACATCTGCCCCCTGTATTTGTGGGGTCAATGTCTGGATTGATATTCTAATTCAACAAAGCTTTTTGAGCATCTACATGGAACCAGAAAGTGCTCAGCACTGTTTGTATAAAAGGTGAACAAACCAGAAATGTCTCTGCCTTTCTTGAGTGCACAGTCTAGAGTGGAATACACCCAGTAAACAATATGGGCATAATTTTAAATTGAGTCGTGAAGAGAAGAAATAGCTCCTCAGGAGTAAAAATAAGAGTGTGAACGTGGAGAAAATGACTTTCAGATGAGGTAGGGGGAGAGGGGACACAGGTGAGGGGGAGCACTGTATGAATAAGGTGGGAGAGGTACCAGTCCAGGGCTGCCAGGTCATTCAGGACCTTGGAGGTCCTGTAGTGGGTTTTGCCTTTCATCCCAAATGGCATGGGAAATCATTAATGGTTTATAAGCTGAGGCATGCTGTGGTCAAAGAGATCAGCTTAACACTGACGACCCATGCTGTCTGGGCAGAATAGAGGGGAGGTGACGAGAAGAGGTGATCACAGGATGGATGGGGTTGGAAGGTTAAAGGAGTGTTGCTAGGGGAGTGCTTGAGAAAGTAGGACAGGAGAATGTGTTTGAATTAGTGAGGAGTTGGTGAAATTTCTGGTAATAGGTCCAGGTTTTGATCTTGGGAGTGGGTAATTGTGCCGGAGAGGAGAAACCTGTTGCTGGAGATGGCTTCACAGAACTGGGAGGAAAGTTATTACTCACAGAATGCAATGTTTCCGGGTTTTGTGCAAGGTTGACCCCTGCTGGTAGATTCTGGTAGGAGACCGGAACCCGAGCTGCTGGCAGTCTAAGTGGAATCCTGAGAACCTAGGCAATAATCAGCAATAGAAGGGCTGTTGTTACTTGGATGTAACACCAGGGGGTTTTGGTTCAGAATGTCCTCATAACCAAAACACCCTCTGTAAATAATCCCTGGTTCATGTTATCAATAATTAAAATGCAGTGTTTTAATACTTGGTGTTGTTATGTGCTGTTGAGTCAGACCCGACTCATAGCGACCCCTCCTTGGGTTTCTGAGGCAGTATCACTACAGAAGTAGATTGGCTAGTCTTCCTTCCAAGGAGTGGCTGGTGGATTTGAACTGCCAGCCTTCTGGTTAGCAGTCAAGTGCCTTAGGCACTACGCTACCAGAGCTCTTGTGTTAATACTTAGGAGAACCCTAATGTCTCCATAATTTTGAAGTATAGCATGCATGTAATAAAATGCACAAACCTTAAATGTACAGGTAGATGCAATTTTAAACATCACAAATGTAACCACTACCCAGATTAAGGTTAGAATATTCCAGTATCACAAACCTTCCCTTTGCCTACCCTCAGTCACTGCTGACTCCACAAAGGGAACCACTATCCTGACTTCCAACATCATAGACTAGTTTTTTGTCTGTTCTTGAACATCATAAATGAAGTCAAACAATATGTATTATTTTGTATTTTGTTTCTTTTACTTAACATGTCTGTGAAATTTACCCATATAACGTATGTAAAAACAAAACAAAAAACAAACAAACAAAAAAACCCCTCACTCCTATTGAGTCGAGTCTGACTCATAGTGACCCCCATTGAGTTTCTGGGGCAGTAAATCTTTATTTATTTATTTATTTTCTCAAAGACTTACTCACTGCAAATACTTTTTTTCTTTCTTTCTTTCTTTTTTTTTTTTTTATGTATTGTGATTTGGGCGCAGATTTACAGAGCAAATTCAGATTCCATAAAGCAGTTCACATATACTTTGTCTCATGTCATTGACCACAGTTTACCACAATGCAACAGCTCCCCTCCCACTTCCTCCCCATAGTTACCT
>NW_006926385.1:5525-8837 GCF_000298275.1 Orycteropus afer afer | reverse complement strand
CTGTGTCTGTGTTAATTGGTTTCCCTTTTCTTTGTTGAAGAGGGTCTGTGCAATCCTTCTGCCTAGTCCGCCATCTTGCCCCGCCTCCCAGACTTTAGTCCTTAATCTTCATCAGTAAGTGCTTCAAGTCCTCTTCATATTCAACAAGCAAGGTTGCATTTCCCTCAATTCCTAGAGCTTTTTTTTTGCCAATTCCTTCAGTGCCACCTTTACTTCTTCCTTCAATACAATCAGTTTTTGATCATATGTTGACTCCTAAAATGGATGATCATCACCAGTTCTTTTTGGTGCAGTGACTCTGGCATTCCTTCCATCTTCTTTTGATGTTTCCTGCTTCATTCATTATTTTGCCCATAGAATCCTTCATTATTGCAACTCAAGGCTTGACTTTTTCTTCAGTTCTTTCAGCTTGAGAATGTTAAGCATGTCCTTCCATTTTGGTTTTCTAACACCAGGTCTTTGCACATTTCATTATAAGTAATTTTTTCTTCTCAAGCTGCTCTTTGACATTTTCTGTTCAGCTTTTTTTATCTTATAATTTATTCATTTGTGTCAGCTACTCCTCATTCAAGGGCACATTTCAGAGTCTCTTCTGACATCCATTTTGGTCTTTTCTTCCTTCCCTGTCTTTTTACTTTCTCCAAGTATGATTTTCTGATTTTTGATCATTGGTGTTCAATTCATCAATCAGTTCTTTAGATGGTCTCTAAATTCAGGTAGGATATAATCAAGGTCATATTTTGGCTCTTCTGGACTTGTTTTTAATTATCTTCAGCTTCAATGTGAGCTTGCATATGAGCAGTTGATGGTCTGTTTTACAATCTAGGTATTGAGTTTCTCTATCGCCTCTTTCCACAGATGTAATCAATGTAATTCCTGTGTATTCCATCTGGCAAAGTGTGTGTGTACTGTTGTTGTTGTTGTTATGTGCCATCGAGTCAGCCCCAACTCATAGCGACCCCTCCTTGGGTTTCCGAGGCAGTATCACTATGGAAGTAGGATTGCCCATCCTTCCTTCCGAGAACTGGCTGGTGGGTTTGAACCGCCAGCCGTCTGGTTAGCAGGCAAGTGTCTTAGCCACTATGCTACCAGAGCTCCTGTGTGTATAGCCATCATTTATATTTGTGAAAAAAGATACTTGTTATGAATAAACTGTTGGTCTTCCAAAATTCTATCATGAAATCTCCATCATCGTTTCTACCACCAGGGCCATATTTTCCAAATGCTGGTAATTCTTCTTTGTTTTCAACTTTTCATTCCAATCACCAATAATAATCAACACATCCTGATTGCTTATTTGGTCAATTTCTGACTGCAAAAATTGGTAAAAATCTTCAATTTCTGCATCTTTGGCTTTGGAGGTTGGTGTGTAAATTTGAATAATAATAGTATTAACTGGGTTTCCTTGTAGACATATGGATACTATCCTATCACTGACAGCATTGGACTTCAGGATAGATCTTGAAACATTTTTTGTGACAGTGAAATGTCATTCTTCTTCAATTTGTCATTCCTGGCATAGTAGATCATATGGTTGCTTGATTTAAAATGGCAAAAGCCAGTCCATTTCAGCTCAACAATGCTTAGAATATTGATCTTTATATGTTCTATTTCATGTTTGACAACTCCCAACTCTCCTATGTTCATACTTTGTACATTCCATGTTCTAATTACTAATGGAAAGGTGCAGCTGTTTATTCCCATTTTGAGTCATGCCACATCCGCACATGTTGTTGTTGTTAGGTGCCATCAATTTCACTGTGACTAACAGTGACCCTATATACAACAGAATGAAACACTACCTGGTCCTGCGCCAGCCTGCCTGCTATACCTGAGCCCATTATTGCAGTCACCATGTCAATCCATCTTGTTGAGGGCCCTCCCCTTGTTTGTTGACTCTCCACTTAACCAAGTATGATATCTTTCTCCAGGGAATGGTCCCTACTGACAACATGACAAATGCATGTGCACCAAAGTCTGGCCATTCTCCATTCTCGCTTCCAAGGAGCATTCCAGCTCCACTTCTTCCAGGATAGATTTGATAATTCTTCTGGCAGTCCATGCTGTCTTCAGTATACTTAATCAACAGCACAACTCAAAAATATCAATTCTTCTTTGCTCTTCCTTATTCATTGTCCAGCTTTCATAAGCATATGAAGTGATTGAAAATACCATGGCTTAGGATAGGCACACCTTAGCCGTTAAAGGGACATTTTTACTCTTCAGCATGTTAAGAAGGTCTTTTGCAGCAGATTGGCCAGGTGTAATATGTCATCTGATTTCATGACTGCTGCTTCCATTGGTTGAGTGTGGAACCAAGTACCATGAAATCTTTGAGAATTTAAATCTTTTCTCCATCTATTGTGATGCTGCTTATTGGTCCAGTTGTGAGGGTTGTTGTTTTCTTTAGGTTGAGATATAATTCATACTGTAAACTGTACTCCTTAATCTTCATCATTAAGTGCCTCAAGGCATCTTCACTTTCAGCCAACAAAGTTATGTCATCTGCAGATCGCAGGTTGTTAATGAGTCTTCCTCTAATCCTGATGCCACACTGTTCTTCATATAGTCTAGCTTTTCAGATTATTTGCTCAGTATACTGATTGAATAAGTAAAGTGAAAGGACGTAACACTGATGCACTCCCTTCCTGTATCCAGTTGGTCTGTTTGAATACTAGCCTCCTAGTCTATGGATAGGTTCCTCATGAGCACAATTAAGTATTCTGAAATTCCCCTTCTTCTCAATGTTAGCCATAATTTGTTATGATCCACACAGCGAAATGCTTTTTCATAGTCAATAAAGCACAAGTAAATATCTTTCTAGTATTCTTTGCTTTCAGCCAAGATCCATCTGACATCAGCAATGAGATCCTTCTTCTATAGGACACTCTTCTGAATCCAGCTTGCATTTCTGGAAGTTCTCTGTCAATATACTGCATCAACTGTTTTTGAATTATCTTTAGCAAGATTTTATTTGTATTGTGACAGTAATGATACTGTTCAATAATTTCCACATGCCATGGGATCACCTTTCTTTGGAATAGGTACAAATATGGATCTTTTTCGGTCAATTGGCCAGGTAGCTGTCTTCCGAATTTCTTGGGATAGACGAGTAAATGCCTCCTGTGTGGCATCCATTTGTTGAAACATCTCAATGAATATTTCCTCAATTCCTAGAGCCATGTTTTTTTTTTTTTTTTTTTTTTCCCAATTCCCTGAGTGCCACTTCTGTTACTTCCTTCAATGCCATCAGTTCTTGATCATATGCCACCTCCTGAAATGGATGAACACCAACCAGTTCTTTTTGGTACA
>NW_006926385.1:0-5425 GCF_000298275.1 Orycteropus afer afer | reverse complement strand
TCAGTTCTTGATCATATGCCACCTCCTGAAATGGATGAACACCAACCAGTTCTTTTTGGTACAGTGAATCTGTATTCCTTCCATCTTCTTTTGATGTTTCCTGTTTCTTTCAATATCTTGCCCACAGAATTCTTCAGTATTGCAGCTTGAGGCTTGAATTTTTTCTTCAGTTCATTCAGCTCAAGAAATGCTGAGTGTGTTCTTCCCCTTTGGTTTTCTAACTCCAGGTCTTTGTACATTTCATTATAATTATTGTCTTTGTCTTCTTGAACTGTTCTTTGAAATCTTTGGCCCAGCTCTTTCATCTCATCATTTCTTCCATTTGCTTTAGCTATTCTCTGTTCAAGGGCATTTTAGCATTCTGACATCCATTTTATTTTTTCTTCCTTTCCTGTCATTTTAGTCACCTTTTATTTTCTTCATGGATGATGTTCTTGAAGTCATCCCAAAATTCCTCTTTTCCTTGGTCATTAGTTTTCAATGGAGCAAATCTATTCTTTAGATGGTCTCTAAATTCAGGAGGGATATAATCAAGGTCATATGTTGGTTCTTGTGAACTTCATTTAATTGTCTTCAGTATCAACAAATGGAGATCCTAAAAGTTTTACTTCATCCCTGTCATAAAGCTCAACTCCACTTTGAGGAAGCAGTTCTGCCTAGTTGTGCCTTGAGTGCCTTCTGACTCAAGAGGCTCATCTTCTGGCACTATATCAGACAATGTTTAGGCCTATTCATAAAGTTTCCTGTCATATATCAGAAAATTTTTCACTGTTAATGCTATTCACTTATGCTGTTCATAAGGTTTTCATTAGCCAATTCTTTGAGAAGTGGATTGATCCTTCCTTCTTCTAAGTCTGTCTTGGTCTGGAAGGTCTACTGAAACCTGTCCAATGAAGGTGGCTCAGCTTGTATTTGAAATACAGATGCCATAGCCTCCAGACTCACAGCAACACACAAGCCACCCCAGTACAACAAACTGACACGCAAGTGGTGATTGTGACCAATGAGTTATTAAAACATAAATCGACTAATTTAAATACTAATCAATCTGTTTTTAGTTTCTTTTTTGTTTATGGCAAGTAGAGGATACTTTTCATACTATTGGTGGGCTCTGTGGCATATTTTATTGTTGCTTCTATTATTATTATGTTTTATGCAATATTTCTAGGTGCTCAAAAAAAAAGAGTTATGTCCATTTATCTTCTTCCTTGTAAGTGTAATTCCGTTTTTGTTGAAATTTTATAAGCTGAAAGTTAAGGTTGAAAAAAAAAATAAGGAAACTCAAAACTATTTTTACCTTAAAATATTAGGAACTTACTTAAAAGAAAATTAGGAACATATTTCAGTCAAGTATGCACAACTTTCAGGAATGTGGGATCACTGTATGGCATCTTTGTTATTATTTAGATATTTTGTTAAATCAGAACACTTAAACACATAACAAAGACAAATAAAAATGAAAGCTTAAATGCATTCTTTTTTTATCTTGGACCTAAGCATTACTATCTAGGAAATCATGGTTTTGAGAAAATGCTTATAATTTTCCATGGACATTAAATTAGATATAAAATTATTTTTATTAATTTTGTCTATTTTACTACCTAAATTCACACTTCTTGACATTGAAGTTTTCATAGCTCATTTCAGGAACCTAAGGTAGTAAAATATCTTTGTCAGCTATGGTCTTAATAAACAAATGAATATTTTTAACAATACTACACTGTTTATGCAATTATTTATAGATGAATTACATAGTATACTTGAATATTAATAGATTTTAGATGATTGATGTATTATTTCTCTTCTTTAACATTTTAAATGATTTATAGTAATTACATTTAATAATTCTCAACTAGTTGTTGTTGTTTTTAGGTGCTGTTGAGACAGTTCTGACTGCTAGTGACCTTCTGTAAAACAAAAGGAAACCTTGCACATGCATTCCTGCATCATCCTCAAAATTGTTGCTATGCTTCAGGTACTCTGTCTTATTCAACCTATTTTTAATTTATGTTTTTGATATTTTGAAATATTATCTATTGATACCTACTTTTGAATTTTCTTATACTCTTCAATTATAAGCATGTTGAGGACAACATATTTGCGGTCCTTATATAAAGTTATCTACAATACCCAGGGAAATATTTAGAATGGTAGTTAATGTTAAATTTAAATAAATTGATACAAATAATCAAACCCAGTTGGTGTGTGGAATGACTTTGACAATTATTGTGTAATTGCTTTTCCAGGATTAAATTGGATTCTGATTATGAGAATTATTTGAGAAGCAATATGTCAATAGTCATTCACTCACACAGGAAAAATACAAATGCTTTTAGTTTTACATGTGTGTAGATAGACGTTTTCTAGTCCTCTGATATTTTCATCGTGTCACTATATCTTCCATATAAGTCAGAGAAACTGGCATATCATACCAGTGTTTTCTTCTTACCAAACTGTTTTTGCTTTCAAAATGAACATAAATATTGTTAGACAAATATGGCAATGAGATATAATAACTTGAATTCAGTTACACTGTTATATATCATTATAAAGTCCAATAAGATTGCTCTTTTTTCTAATGAAAATATTATTGAAAACTATGATTCTGCCCCGTTATTGTTTTGCCCACAGAGGCATGAAAAACAATATTAAACATAAAATTATTTTTTTATGTTTTGCTTCTATTTGTTGTCTCCAAAATCCAATTACAAAAAATTGGACTAAGATAAAGTAAACACACATATTAATTTATCAATAATAGTTTGCCAAACTCTGTAGTGACAAGCAAAGTTTTTCTAAAGTATAAATGCAATGAAAGAGGAAAGTTTTGTTATGAAAAATGTAAGATTATAAAAATTAAATTTGAGTTTAATAAATACTTATCAAATGCTGCCTTTGTTTCCTAGTGCTGCCATAACAGAAAGACCACAAGTGGGTGACTTTAAATAATAATAATAAAAAATTAATTATCTCAGATTTTACAAAGCTAGAAGTCTGAATTCATTGTGCTTCTAAAGCAAAGTCATTCTTTGTTTCATCTTCAGGTGGTTTAAAATTTTTGAGTTCCTGGGCTTGTAAACTAATCTGCTCTGTTGTTTGAGATAGTGTCTGTGTTCCCCCTGTGTCTGCTTGTCTGTCTCTATGTCCATGACAATCTTTATATCTTTCAAAAGTGATTAGGTTTAAAACAAGCCATATACTGATATGGTTTCATTAACATAATAAAAAAAGACTTATTTCTGAATGAGATTACATCCACAGGTATGGGGGTTAGGACTCCAACACATATGTTTTGGGAACTCAATTCAGTCCACAGTGTCTATTACAACCAAAGCACTATGCCAAGCAGATGTTGTTGTTGCTGTTGTTGTGATGTGCCGTCGAGATGGACCTGACTCATAGAAATCCCTCCTTGGGTTTTCAAGGCAGTATCACTACGGAAGTAAATTGCTCCATCCTCCTTCTGAGGAGTGGCTGGTGGGTTTGAACCATCAGCCTCCTGGTTAGCAGTCAAGTACCTTAGGCACTATGCTACCAGAGCTCAAGCAGATAGGGATATAAAATTGAGTCAAATGTCACTCTTAGCCTCAGAAAGTTTAATAATGTGATGATAGTAATGATAGAAGCATTTACAAATTTGTAAGGAAGTACAAACTGTGGCTTTAATTCTCTTGTAGGAGTGAGAATTCTATACAGAACAGTGAAAAGGAATTTGCTTCTTGAAACCTGGTTCTGAGGATATTTCTGGAAGAAGTAATACAAAGGCACAAAAACATGTGACAGTGTAGCATATTATGTGAAATTGAATATTGCTTGATATACAGGTGAGTGGGAAGTTCTAAGAGATAAGTTTAGAAAAGAAGGCTTGCATGAACCACATATGTGGACATATCTCGTACACTATAATTTGAGGGTGCAAACAAATCATAAGTACCTATTTCTTCAGTTTGGAACATACTGGCAAAATTTGGCTTTCAGCAATAGATATCTAGTCATGAGCATTTTCCTCAAATCAAGATAATAAAAACAGAAACAGAAAACTAATATATAATCCTGAAAAGAAATGTTGGCAATAACGTGGAATACAGTGAACAAGCATTTTGAAATATGCTCTGATAGATATACAGATACCTAGAGTGGCTGATAAAATGTTTTATTTTTCATGTATTTATGTATGTATTTATTTATTTATTTTAATTGTCATTTGGGTGAAGATTTACAGAGCAAATTCACTTTCCATAGAGCAGTTCACATATACTTTGTCTCATGACATTGACCACAGTTTACAACAATGCAACAGCTCCCCTCCCACTTCCTTCCCATAGTTACCCTTCCCTGTGTCCATCCATCCATGCACTCCTGCCCCCTGAGCTGTCTCCCTGTGCATAAGCAGCCCTTCTTTCTCCCACGATTGTTCTCTCCAAGGAGTGTATGTACCTGAGGTAAATGTTCAACTCATATACCTGTCTTTTGTTTGTCTGGAAACCAAGGGTTTGGGTTCAATTCCAGACCTGAAGGGCAGCTAGGGGCCATAGTCTCAGTGGTTCCACCAGTCTCTATCAGACCAGCAAACCTGGTCACCACCTTTTTTTTTTTTTTCTCCAAATGATTTTGAGTTTTGTTCCACATTGTTCTCCTTCTCTATCAAGGATCTCCTATATAGATCCCCTTCCAAGTGGATCAGTGGTAGCCAGGCACCATCTAGTTCTTCTGGTCTCTTAGTCGTATAGGCTGCAGATCAGATGGTGTACCAGTCGCTAGGACTAATTGTTACTATGAGTTTTTGTTTTCTTCATTCTTCTTTGCTCTGGATGAGGAGAGACCCATCGTTGCATCTAGATGGCAGCTTGCTAGCTTTTAAGATCCCAGTTTCTACTCTCCAAAGTAGGAGGTGGAACAACGTTTTATATAGTATGTTATGCCAATTGAGCTTGATGTCCCCTGTGACTATGGTCCCAATCCCACAGGTTCAACTACTGGGTCCCTCTGGGTAGCTGGCTATGACCAAACAATGACCACAACCTTGCCCCTTGCCATCTCTACTATACACCTGGGAATTCTGATCATTCACATACACTTATAGGATCATTGTCTGCCAACCCTATACATGTTCTTAGATACACTCCCCATTTCATAGACATACCTAATCATTAAGCCTGTCCACCCATCTATCCACCCATATACCCATGTTTGCCTTCACTGACAATGCAGTACTGTTTGTGCAAAAGGATTAATCTTTGTTGTCTGTATCTTCCATGTACCTGTCTATGTTTTTCTCATCCTCATTGCTGCCATATTGGTCATTCACATTTGGTACATTGTCCTTCTCTTCAACCAAATCAATACTTATATGTATCTATCTAACAGTGTTCCCTCCCCTCCCCTCCCACCCCTGGTAACCAACAAAGAAAATTTCCTTCTATAG
>NW_006926384.1:5026-8684 GCF_000298275.1 Orycteropus afer afer | reverse complement strand
AAAAAAAAAAAAAGATGTGTTGATTACATGTTAGTTAAATTGGTGATTGAAATGAGAAAGCTGGAAATGAAGAAGGGTTAGTAGTTGGAAAATATGGCCTTGGTAATACAAAAGATACTGGACATCGCATGATAAAATTTCACAAGATCAATGTCTTATTCACTGGAAATAGCTTTTCAACAACATAAATAGTGACTATACATGTGAAAGAAGCTCTGGTGGCACAGTGGTTAAAACATCTGGTAGTCTGAACCCACCAATTGCTCTGCGGGAGAAAGATGAGGAAGGAAGACTGGGCAATCTACTTCTGTAGAGATACCACCTTGGAAACCCATAGAGGGGTCGCTAAGAGTTGGTATCTACTTAATGGCAGTGAGTTGTTTTTCTTTTTAAATGTTGTTGTTATGTGCCGTTGAGTCATCTCCAACTCAGAGAGACCTTTATGCACAACAGAACGAAACACTGCCTGGTCCTGTGCCAGCCTCACAATCCTTACTATAATATACACACACACACACACACACACATATACACACACATATGTATATATGTATATATATACACATATATACATACATACACATACACACCATATATATATATACACACACACACACACATATATATATACATACACATATATATATGGTTCATATTTATATACACACACACATATACACACACTAAGGTACACCTGACAAAAGCCATGGTATTATCAGTTGCCTCATATCCTTGTGAGAGCTGGACAATGAATAAGGAAGACCAAAGAAAAGTTGATGCTTTTGAGTTGTGGTGCTGGCAAAAAATGCTGAGAGTACCATGGACTGCTAAAAGAACTAACAGACCTGTCCTGGAGGAATTGCAGCCGAAATGCTCCTAGGAGGCAAGAATGGTCAGACTTCGTCTCAACTACTTTGGTCATGGTGTCAGAAGGGACCATTCCCTGATGAAGGATGTCATGTTTGGTAAGGGGGATGGTCGACAAAGGAGGGGAAGGCCCTCAACAAGATGGTTGGACACAGTAGCTATGGCGATGGGCTCAAGTATAGCAAGGACCGTGGAGCTTGCACGGGACTGGGCAGTGTTTCATTCTGCTGTGCATAGGGTCGCTATGAGTTGGAAATGACTTGACAGCACCTAACAACATAATATATATGCATATATGTGTGTATATATGTGTACATGTATATGTACATATATATATATGCAGACAGACAGAGAGAGAGAGAATCTCATTTCTGTTGAGTTGTTTCAACTCATAGCAACCCTATAGAACAGAGTAGAAATGTCCCATAGGTTTCCAAGGCCATAAATCTTTATGGAAGCAGATTGCCACATCTTTATCCTGCAGAGCAGCTGGTGGGTTTAAACTGCTGACCTTTCTTTTAGCCGCCAAACACTTTAACCAGTGTGCCACCTGGACTCCATATGTGTGTGTGTGTTGTGTGTGTGTATACACATATACATACATGTGTGTGTGTGTGTGTGTGTATAAAAACCAGACCAAAACAAACTCACTTCCATTGAGTTGTTTTTGACTCATAGAGACCCCTATTAGTTTTCCTAGGCAGTAAATCTTTATGGAAGTAGATTGCCCAGTCTTCCTTCTGCAGAGTGGCTGGTGAGTTTGAACTGCCAACCTTCTGGTTAGCAGTCAAATGCCTTTGGCAGTATGCCACCAGAGCTCCGTGTATATGTATATGTGTATGCATACATATATATATATATATGGTGGTTTAGTGGTTAAGGCATTTTGGCTGGTAACCAACAGGTCAGTGGTTCAAACCCACAAGCTGCTCCATGGAAGAAAGATGAGGCAGTCTACTTCCTTAAAGATTTCTAGTCTTGGAAAAGCAATGGGGTTGCTCTGATTTAGTTGATGGCAGTGAGTGAGTGATATGTGTGTGTGTGAGTGTGTATATTCTCATTCTGTTTGGTTATGACAGAAATGAGAGCAATAACTGGTAGCTGTATAACAGATGTCAAGAGTATGAGTAAAGGGGGTTAGGTACATTGGGATTCCATGTTGGGCCAGTGGGTTCAATTAAAAGAGTATTTGATTTCTTGACTTTGTCAGCTGTTTCTTTGCTCAATAATTAAACAGAACTTAACTAATGCCTCTGAGGGTATTTTTCAAAGACCGATTAAAAATAAAAGTATGATATCATTTGTAACCAACTTCCAATGTTTATTATTAATATAAATGTACCTCTTCTCAAGTTTCTATTTTAAAGCATTCTGTACCTATTCACGAAAGTTAAATAGCAACAATATTGATAATAATAGCAATAAAAACTAATTTGTATATAAGTTCATATGCACACACACACACACACACACATATACACATTAACAAAACAAAACAAAACATTGCCAGCCATGAAGTAGACTCCAATTCACAGCAACCCTATAGGAAAGAGTAAAAATGCCCCATAGGCTTTCCAAGCCTCTAAAACCTTACAAAAGCTGCTTATTAAATCTTTTCCCAGGGAGGGGCTGGTAGGTTCATATCACTGACCTTTCAGTTAGCCCTTAACCGCTGCACCACCAGGTACAGTGTGTCACAATTCCTCAAATTACTTTCACATGAGTCAAACAATATACTGACAGTGGAAAGATGCAGTCATTTCATGTTATGAAACACTGAGTTCAAATATTGGCTCAAAACCTGAGCCAATGTTCAGCTGGCAGAGCGCTACTGGGATGAAGAAATACGCATCAGCTCTCTGATTTTCCTGCACTCGTGTCAGGGCTCAATTCAGCCAGAGAGGCACAATCAGAGCAGTCTAGAACCCACAAGCATGAGCTAGAGCCCATGAACATGAACCAGAACCAAGGGCAGTTCTTGTTGCCTCTGACCTTGATGGTATGCTACCCTGCAGAAGTCAGGACCCTCATCACGAAGCCTACACATCTAGCCCCAGACTACAGCGAGGAAGAGGTAGGACATGGTTGAGCAGAGACAGGCTTTGCCATTCTCTTATGCCAAAAAAGGTGAGGTAGGAGTTAAATGACAGATGTGTGTTATTTACTGAATAACTAAATGCTCCTTCACTTCCTGCCACCATAAAAATCTCCTGTTCAACCAAAACAGAAACACGTAAAAAAGAAAATTTTGGAAAATGTCATTCAACCTATTGTTGTTGTTATGTGCCGTCGAATCGGACCTGGCTCACAGCGACCCCTCCTTGGGTTTGCGAGGCAGTATCACTACGGAAGTAGATTGTCCACCCTTCCTGCCGAGGAGTGGCTGGTGAGTTTGAACCACCAGTCTTCTGCTTAGAAGTCAAGTGCCTTAGGCACTATGCTACCAGAGCTCCCATCATTAAACCTAGTTGTTGTTGTTGTTGTTGTTAAGTGCCAAGTTGAGTCATTTCCAACTCATAGCAACCCGATGCACAGCAGAATGAAACACTGCCCTATCCCTCGTCAGCCCCACAATCCCTGCTGTACTTGAGCTCAACATTGCAGCCACCGTAGCAATACATCTCGTTGAAGGCCTCCCCCTCTTTCGTCGACCCTCCACCCTACCAAGCATGACATCCTTCTCCAGGGAATGGTCCCTCCTTACAACATGACCAAAATAGGTGAGATGAAGTCTGGCCATTCTTGCTTCCAAGGAGCATTCTGGCTGCACTTCCTCCAGGACAGATCTGTT
>NW_006926384.1:0-1736 GCF_000298275.1 Orycteropus afer afer | reverse complement strand
TGTCTCTCCTCACCTGTAAGCCTGGGGCTCAAGGCTTTTATCCCCTTCCCTGCTCTTCCGGCCTGCTACTCTGGCATCCCTGCATTGTCTCTCATTCAACCTAGTACAGCTAGTATTTTCAGGGACACCATACAGCACCTATTTGTCTTTTACAGTCTGCAATACGGATTACATCTCAAAATAAAGAAAACGAAAATCTTCACAACTGGGCCAATAAGCAGCATCATGACAGATGGAGAAAAGATTGAAGTTGTCAAAGATGTCATATTATTTGGTCCCCCAATTAACACCAATGGAGGCAGCAGTCAAAACAACGTACTGCACTGGGCAAATCTGCTGCAAAAGGCCTCTCTAAAGTGCTGAAGAGCAAAGATGTCTCTTTGAACACTAAGGTGTGCCCAACCCAACCCATGGTACTTTCAATTGCCTCATATACATGTGAGAGCTGGACAATGAATATGGAAGACTGAAGAAGAGTCAATGTTTTTGATTGTGGTGTTGGCGAAGAATACTGATAGTACCATGAACTGTCAAAAGAACGAACAAATCTGTCCTGGAAGTGCAGCTGGAATGCTCCTGAATGGCCAGACTTCGTCTCACCTACTTTGGTCATGTTGTCAGAAGGGACCATTCCCTGGAGAAGGATATCATGCTTGGAAAAGTGGAGGGTAAGAGAAAAAGGGGAAGGCCTGCAATGAGATGGACTGACACAGTGGCTGCAATGATGGGCTCAGATATAGCAAGGACTGTGAGTCCGTGTTTCATTCTTTCACACACAGAGTCGCCATGAGTCAGAGCCAGATCAAAAGCACCCAACAACAACAGATATTTTATATCTTATGCAAAATTTAGAGTTAATAAAACTAAAAGTTATTACAAGAATAAAATTTTATCAATGCCTAGCATTAAATTAAGAAAGATCTTACAATGTTAGTGCTTTATGTTTTTTTAAGACTTTGGAATTCTTAAGTAATTCAATAATTGAAGAAAGTAATAATAAATCTGTTTCTTGCAACCTCTATGAACAATTTCTTTCATTGCTTTTTGCAAGATTTAGGAAAAATCATAGCAATCAAAAGCTTTTAATTACCACCAAAAACAAACTGCACACTGAGCATACTATTCAGATAAAGTGGAGAAGACATCTATGGAAATTACTGAGAAACAGTGAAATAAGAATAAGAAAGAAAAATAATTATACTCTATTTTGAGTTATAAATGTACAGTATATCCAAAAACTGAATTATTCATTAGTGAATATATAAATATATATTTATATATACAAATACACACATACACACACAAACACACACATATATACACACATTTGGGAGCTCTGGTAGCATAGTGCCTAAGGCACTTGACTGCTAACAAGAAGGCTGGCGGTTCAAACCCACCAGCCACTCCTCGGACTGGTTCCTACTGATAACATGCCCAAAGTCTGTAAAACAAATCTTGCCATTCTCCCTTCTAAGGAGTTTTGTGGATATACATCTTCCAAGAGAGATTTGTCCATTCTTCTAGTAATCCATAATATATTTAACTTTTTTGCACCAATACCACATTTCAAAGGCATCAATTCTTTTTTTTTATTAGGATTTGGGTGAAGATTTACAGAGTAAATTCACTTTTCATACAGCGGTTCACATATACTTTGTCTCATGTCATTGAGCAAAATTTACAATGCAACAGCTCCCCTCCCACTTCCTCCCCATAGTTACCTCCTCCCAGTGTCC
>NW_006926383.1:8284-8822 GCF_000298275.1 Orycteropus afer afer | reverse complement strand
TGTTATCTTGTGTATTAATGGTCAGTTGTTATTTGCTTATTTTTGGTTCTCTGTTCAAAAGACTCCCTTTAGCATTTCTTGTAAGGTTGGTCTGGTTTGAACAAATTCCCTTAATTTCTGCTTATCTGGAAATCTCCTAATTTCACCATCATATTTGAGGGACATTTTGCCGGATATATAATTCTGGGTTGAAAATTTTTCTCTTTTAGAGTTTATATATACCATCCCATTGCCTTCTCGCTTGCATGGTTTCTGCTGAGAAATCAAAGCTTATTCTCACTGGCTGTCCTTTGTAGATAACTTTTTGTTTTTCCCGTGCGGCTTTCAGGATTCTGTCTTTGTCTTTGGTTTTGATGAGTTTGATGATGATGTTCCTGGTGATTTTCTTTTGGAGTCTATCCTATTTGGGGTTCGTTTGACTTCCTGAATGCATGTATTCTCATCTTTTATCATATCAGGGAAGTTCTCCTCCAGCAAATCTTGGACAATTTTCTCAGTGGTTTTGTTTATCTCTTCCTGTTCTGGAATTCCAATGACA
>NW_006926383.1:0-6709 GCF_000298275.1 Orycteropus afer afer | reverse complement strand
TTCTCCGTTTGTTCCCCAGCCACCGTGCACAGTCCTCCGTGCAGTTCCTGGCTAGCAGGGTGATTTTTTAGGTTAATTCTTAGGTCCTACCACCACTCGGGAATCTCCAAGCTGTCTGTGCCGTCAGGATCACTGCCAGACCGCAGCTTTGTCTGTCTCATTTTTTCACGCAAATTCTTCTGCTAGTTGGGTTTTAGTTCACTTGTATATCCTTCCCTTCAAGGCTCAGGGGTACAAGATTATCTTCTGTGTCTGTGTTAACTGGTTTCCCTTTTCTTTGTTGAAGAGGGTCTGTGCAGTCTTTCTGCCTAGTCCGCCATCTTGAGCTTACCTCCCCAGATTCACCTCCTCTTTTTTTAAAATTTTTATTGTGATGTGGGTAAAATTTTGGGAGCTCTGGTGGCATAGTGCTTAAGACATTTGACTGCTAACCAGAAGGCTGGTGGTTCAAATCCACCAGCCACTCCTCGAAAGGAAGAGTTGGTGATCTACTTCCACAGTGATACTACCTCGGAAACTCAAGGCAGGGTGGCTATGAGTCAGACACAACTTGATGGCAGTGAGTCTGGTTTTTTTGGTTTTTTGGGTGAAAGTTTACAGAGCAAATTCACTTTCCATATAGCAGCTCACATACACTTTGTCTCATGACATTGACTACAATTTACCACAATATAACAGTTCCCCTCTCACTTTCTCCCCATAGTTAACCCCTCCCTGTGTCCTTCCACCCCATGTACTCCTGCCCCCTGAACTGTCTCCCTATGCATAAACAGCCCTTCTATTCTCCCATGATTGATCTCTCCAAGGAGACTATCTACCTAATGTAAATGTTCAGCTCATATGCCTGTCTTTTGTTTGGCTGGAAGCCCCAGGAGTGGGTTCAATTCCAGAACTGAAGGGCAGCCAGGGCCAATCTCAGGGGTTCCACCAAGGCTCTGTCAGACCAGCAAATCTGGTCCCTTTTTTAATTTTTTTTAATGAGTTTGAGTTTTATTCCACATTGTTCTCCCACTCTATCCAGGATCTCCTACATAGATCCCCCTCTGAATGGTTGACAGTGGTAGCCGGGCACCATCTAGTTCTTCTGGTGTCATAGTCATATAGGCTGAGAAGCGCATGGTGTACCAGTCGCTTGGACTAACTGTTTCCATGCATCTTTGGTTTTCTTCATTCTTCTTTACTCTGGACAAGGAGAGACCCATCGTTGCCTCTAGATGACCACTTGCAAGCTTTTAAGATCCCAGTCACTACTCACCAAAGTAGGTCATAGAACAATCTTTTTGTGTAGTTATGTTATGCCATTTGAACTTGATGTCCCCTGAGACTGGTCCTGAGCCCACAGGTCCAACTATTCACTCCCTCTGGGTAGCTGGCTGTGGCCAAAAAGTGAGTACAACCTTGTCCCTTCTTAGCTCTACTATATACCTAGGAATTGTTACAGAACATACAAATACACTTGTAGAAACATTGTCTGCCAACCCTACACATGGTCTTGGGCACACTCCCCCACACAGACATACCTAATACTTCAGCCTCTCCACTCATCTATCCATGTATCAATGTTTGCCTTCACTGACAACACAGTACCGTATGTGCAAAAGGGTTCATCTTTGTTGTCTGTACCTCCCATGCACCTCTCTGTCTTCCTCTTCCTCAGTGCCACCATCTTGATCACTCACACGTGGTACATTGCCCTTTTCTTCACCCAAATCAATACTTGTCTCTACCTATCTAACAGTGTTCCCTCCCCTCCCTCCCCCCTCTACCGGTAACCAACAAAGGAAATTTCTTTCCATATATAAACCTTTCCTTTTTACAGTCATGAATTAACACAATATTTGTCCTCTGTGATTGACTTAGTTCACTCAGCATAACGTCCTCCACGTTCATCCACATTGTGCGGTATTTTGTAGATTCTATATTATTCTTTAGGGTTGCATAGTATTCCATTGTGTGAATGTACTATAGTTTGGTTATCCATTCTTTTGTTTGATGGGCACCAAGGTTGTTTCCATCTTTTTGCTATTGTAAATACTGCTACAATGAACATGGGTGCGCATGTATCTATTCTACTCTTGGCTCTCACCTCTTTAGGACATATACCTAGTAATGGAATGGCTGGGTCAAGTGGTATTTCTGATTCCAAGTTTTTAAGGAATCGCCATACTGCTTTTCACAGTGGTTGTATCATTGACAGTCCCGCCAGCAGTGTATGAGAGTCCCAATCTCTCCACATCCCCACCAGCATTTTTGTTATTTTCTGTCTTGTTGAACTTTGCTACTAGTGCTAGGGCAAGATGGTATCTCATTGTTGTTTTGATTTGCATCTCTTTAATAGCTAATGATTGTGAGCATTTCTTCGTATGTTTGGTGGCCTCCTGAATATCCTCTTTAGTGAAGTGTCTATTCATGTCTTCTGCCCATTTTTTAATTGGATTATTTGTCTTTTTGTTGTTGAGGTGTTGGAGTTTTCTATAAATTCTAGAGGTAAGTCCCTTGTCAGATGTGTCATTGCCAAGTATTTTTTGCCTAATCTGTAGATTCTCTTTTGACTCTTTTGGAGAAGTCTTTGGAAACACATAAAAATTTAATTTTTAGAAGGTCCCATTTATCTAGTTTATCTTCTACTGTGTGTGCCTTTTGGGTTATACTTGATAGTCTATTTCTGCCATAAATTAGGGCCCCTAAATCTGCCCCTAGTTTTTCCTTGAGGAACTCTATAGTTTTAGGGTTCACATTTAAGTCTTAGCTCCATCTGGAGTTAGTTTTTGTGTATGGTATGAGGTATAGATCTTGTTTCATTTTTCTGCAAATGGGTATCCAGTTTTGCCAGCACCATTTGTTACACAGACAATCTCTTCCCCATTTAATGGATTTCAGCCCTTTGTCAAAGATCAGCCGACCATAGGTCGATAGATCTATTTCTGGGTTCTTAATTCTATTCCATTGGTCTATGTGTCTGTCGTTGTACCAATACCAGGCAATTCTGACTACTGTGGATGTATAGCAGATTTTAAGATCCAGGAGTGTGAGACCTCCTACTTTGTTCTTCATTTTCAATAATGCTTTGCTTATCCGAAGTCTCTTTCCGTCCCATATAAAGTTAATGGTTGGTTTTTCCATATCCTTAAAGAATGTTGATGGGATCTGAATTAGGATTGCATTGAATGTATAGACTGCATTGGGTAGGACTGACATTTTCACAATGTTCAATCTTCCTATCCACAAGCATGGTATATTCTTCTATTTATATAGATTTCTTACGGTTTCTTGAAGTAATCTTTTATAGTTTTCTTTGCACAGGTCTTTTGTGTCCCTGGTAAGATCTATTCCCAAGTATGTTATTTTTTTGGTAGCTACTGTAAATGGTATTGATTTCCTTATTTCTTTTTCAGCAATCTCTTTGCCAGTGTAGAGGAATCCAATTGATTTTTAGATGTTGATATTGTATTCTGCCACGATGCGAAATCTCTCAATTAGTTCCAGTAGATATTATACTGAGTCTGTTGGGTTTTCTAGGTATAGGATCATATTATCAGGGATAGTTTTACTTCTTCCTTACCCATGTGGATGCTTTTGATTTTCCTTTCTTGCCTTACTGCCCTGGCTAGGATTTCTAATACAATGTTGAACAGAAGTGGTGATTGAGGGCACAGACTGGAGGGTTTTAATCCTACACACGTCATTACCTGGTCTTGCAGGTACTCATCCACAGCACCACCATGTCTAAGATTTGCTAAAAGCATTTCGGCAGCTTCAATTCCAACCTTGTCAGCATTTACACCTAGGATAGGGATTATGTAAAGAAACCTAAATTAATTATTAAAAAGCAAAAGTATAATTAATACATCCCAGTTAGTAAGGGTATAACATCATTTAGGCCTCTGGAGTCACCCAATGTTAACTTTAAAGGATAAGATTTTTAGCTAATCTTCTGAAAGTGCACCTTATGCAATTACTTTGTATCTTTATATACAAAAGTAAAGGAAGAAACTGGCTGTTTTGATCATGTTTAAAAAGTAATAATTATAAAGACAGTTTATAAGTCAGTTATGACCCAAAAATGCTATACTTCACTTTAAAATTAAAACTTATGATTTATATGTTACAACTGTCTCCAACCAATACCATCAGAATTAAATGATTTAAAAAAAAAAGAAAAAACCCTCAGGGAATTAAGTTTAATATAAGAGCAGTTAAGATAAAATATTTTTCTAAAAAGTTTTCTTTTAAGATTTGAATAAGTATGCTCTTATTTTGAATAGAAGTCAGAATACATATCTCCACAACCTACCTCCTAGTTCTCCACACTTAAGTCAAACCTTTGGTAAATTGTTCAATACAAAAATAAGTGTCAGAAGCAGTAGAATATCAAATTATTCTTTTCAGCTATTTACTTCAGGCTATAAGAAGTCTCTGGCTACAAGTGTACAATGACTTTTAATGAATGAGAATGTGGTTAATTTTATTTCTATTTGGCATGTGGAAATTCTCTTCATTATATATATTTATGATAAAATTTCCCAGAAAAGTAGAAATTTCAAAATTTTAATTCTGTTTTTCCTTACTACAATTATTATGTTTTTGTTAGGTATCATCAAGTCAGTTCCAACTCACAGGGATCCTATGTACAACAGAATGAAAACACTACCTGGTCCTGTGCCATCTTCACAGTCGTTACGTTTGAGCCCAGTTGAAGTCACTGTGTCAATCCTTGGTGAGGATTTTCCTCTTTTATGCTGACCCTCTATTTTACCAGCAGTCATTATAATAATATAATAAATTTACTATCTTTATATCAATCATTCAAGTATTTATATGACTGAAAGTAAAGGTTTGGAACATGTAGTATAAATCTTGGTTCCCTGACTTAACTCCTTAGCCTGGATGAAGATCCCCTCATTCAGAAGATTGAGATGATAATATCTATGTTACTAAATTGTTAATAATAACAATTACTATTGAGCAAACCACTATGTGTACCAAGCTAAGAGATAAGAACTGGTTCATTTGCTAAAGAAGCATAAAACTAAGTCCCATATATTAGAAAGTTAAATGATACTTTCAGGGTGACAGAACATGAAGGACTTAAGCAAGGCCTTGAAGGATGACTAACATTTGGATGGAGGATGCAAGGAGAAGAAAAGAATACCTGGCTTTATACTATTAGAAAGCAGACTCTAAACTCACTGCCATCGAGTCAGATCCGACTCATAGCAGCCCTTCTTTGGGTTTCTGAGGCAATATCACCAAGGAAGTACAATGCTCAACCTTCTTTCCATGGAGTAGCTAGTGGGTTTGAACCGCCAGCCTTCTGGTTACCAGTCAAATGCCTTAGGCACTACACCATAAGAGCTCCTATTAGAGAGCAGAAGACACTCTTAATTTTTTTCTACAAAGTGGCAAAGAATTTCGCAGAGCCTGCTTATTCTCTCCTACCCACCCACCTTTAGAGTAAATAATGGTATGACTAGATCTACAATATCACCACCTATAAAGATAGTGGGGGGGAGGCGCCTGACCTCCTCTAACTTTATGGGCTGGGGGGTGGTGGTCAAGATCAACAGCCCGAGACTGATTCCTATGAAGCAAAGATCAGACATGTCTCTACCCTCCAACCCTTTAACCAATTCTGACACCAACAGTCCCTCCCATGGTAATCTCTACTTCTCTGCTGGGTTCAATAATTTATTGCCATAGGCACAGACAATACTCACTATCAAGGGGTTTATTAGGGAAGTAACGGGTTATAATTCAGGATGCGAAATGACTCAGAATACATTTTTTGATCAGGACAATCTCTTGTTAGCAGTGCTCACAGGTGCTGCTCTCTCTGGCTCTCAGCCTCTGCCCTACTCAGGCAAATGTTATAAAGCAAGTCTTTTAGTTCTGCTGATAGATACCTAGAGACACCCCACTCCACCAGTAAGTCTTGGCCTGAAGGCACTCAGCTCTGGTTCTGTGGGTCAGCAAATCTGGCTCTACCAGGTGACTTGGAGGCACCCTACTCCACCAGCAAGCCTCCTTCTAGAAGGTAATCAGCTTTCTTGCTTCATGAACCAGGCCCACTATACCAGCTCCTACTAAGTCTGCTGCTTCTGCTGCTTCAACTGCTGCCACTTCTCTAACACTGCTTCTCACCATCCCTCGCTGCCCAGCAAGGTGTTATAGCTCTCTGTCTCCTGGGATGAGGAGGTTCTCAGTGCAGGGCCCTGAGACCAAAGGATGCACTGCACTCCCATCTTCTCTTCTTGGTGGAAGTCAGGTTCCGCCTTTTACATGCCTAAGATGGCTCATTTTAAGCCTAGCAGAATGGTAAAACTAACCAATCTCCACATTAGGGTTCCATACACCTTATTTGCATTCTCCCAACCCCCTTAAAAGTACCATCCCTAAGGAGGCAGGGCAAGATGGCGGACTAGGCAGAAGGATTGCACAGACCCTCTTCAACAAAGAAAAGGGAAACCAATTAACACAGACACAGAAGATAATCTTGGACCCATGAGCCTTGAGGGAAAGGATGCAGAATTGAACTAAACCCCAACTAGCAGAAGAATTTGCGTGAAAATACCAAAAAAAAGGAGACCTACAGAGCTGTGGTCTGACAGCGAACTGAGTGACCCTGACTATACAGGCGGCTCAGAGATACGGGACTGGTGGTAGGACCTAAGAATTAACCTAAAAATCACCCTGCCAGCCAGGGACTGCG
>NW_006926382.1:9556-14920 GCF_000298275.1 Orycteropus afer afer | reverse complement strand
CCCAGGTGAATGGATCACCAGTAATTGGGGACACAAAAACTACATTTATAAACAAGACACACTGTCATTGTTATCAACACCTAAAACCTTGTTGCTATCAACTGTTGATGGCCAGCGCCTATTAGCTGGAGGTTTTTAGCTGCATAATAGACATTTCGCCAATAAGCTAAAGTTTACAGCCGGGAGCATTTTTCACTTATTTCTGTCAAAAGATCTACAACCCACCCAACAGCAAAAATGAGCTGTTGATTTGGTAAATGCAGAGCAGCTCCACCCGCCCTAGATGTGCGATACCTGAGCCATCTAAATAAATTTCATTTTCCTAGTTGAGCGTTTAATGCAGTCAAACGTTACAAAGTGGTGCTTAGGAGGATAACAGCCGTGACACACCAACCGCAGAGGCTCCCACCCAGCGGCTGTTTGCCGTTTGCAAACTGTCCCACCCCCTGTGCTTGGGCAGGTCCAGACCTGCTTCCCCACCCCCGCCCCCCAGCTCTGTGAATGAATGCCCCCTCCACTCACCTGCCCAGGTGCCTCGGGGAGAAGCTCCGGGTGGGCAACCTGAGCTCCGGAAGCCCTTTGGACCAGCTCCAATTCCCACCTTCCTCTTTCCCAGCCTTGCTCATCAGGCAGCACTGGGGAGTTTAGAAACGCAGATTCCTTGGCCCAGATGCCAGAGATTCCATCTCAGTAGGTAGGCGTGGGGCCCTGGAATCTGAATGGAGCTTCTGGGAGTGCTGCTTGCAATTCGGATTTAACAAGTTCCCCAAGCAGACCCCTCCCCATCCCAGGGCCCAGTCTTCCTCCCAGGGGCATGAAGGGTGGGACTGGATTATCCCTCTGGTTTCTCTCCTGTTCAATGTGTCATCAGGATTGTTACTATTCGTCAGTGGTTCAAGGCCCACCAGCTGCTCCTTGGGAGAAAGATGAGGTAGTCTGCTTTGACAAAGATTATAGCCTTGGAGACCCTGTGGGGCAGTTCCACTGTGTCCTCTAGGGGCGCTGTGAGTCAGAATCAACTCCACTGCAGTGGGTGTGGTTTGGACTTTGCTTCTGTGAAGATGACGACAGCCCTGTGGGACGATTCTTCTCTGTCTATAGGTTCACTATGAGTCGGAATCCACCGGATGGCAATTTTTTTTTTTTTCCCTTGGTTTGGCATCCATGTGTCAACATGGAATTAGACCGCTTTCGGAAGATGGAGTCATGACCCTGAGGTGAGGCAGGGCAGTGCCTATTCATCCTCTGAGCCCTCAAGTCTTGGTCCACCCTCCACAGGTGCCTACTGGGAGCTTCACTGATGATGGAGCCCAGACGCAGCCTCTCCACCCACCGGCCAGTCACCTCCCACCTAAGGCCAGTCTCTGCGGATCCTGGGCCCAGAGCACCAGTCCCTCCCCAGAGATGTCCACCTGGAGTCAGCCTTCGGCACAGGCTTCACTCTCTCCTCAGTGGGGCATCATCTGCCTCATCGTAAGCTGCGTGGAGCGTCTCTCTCCCTGATTCACACCCACCGATGTCAACGTTTGCCTCACACATCTGTTCCTCTCACCAACAGAGCCATGGCCTCCCTGGCCAGGGTCAGAGCTACCTCCAAGGCCTGGGTAATTGTAAAAACAGCGATTTCATCTCTCAGTCCAGTCAGCTTGCTGAGCTGATGTTTGACGAATGGGAGAATCAAATATTCATAACAATGGCTGCATAATTCTTAGTTGGAACGTTAATTAGGTGAAAGGACTGGCAGGAACCAGACCCTCTCTGGGAATCCATGACAAAAGGAGCTACCCCAGTCTCCTCTGAAGGAGAAACATGAATAAGCAAGGTGGGACCAGTTTCAGGTAAAGTACCGCAGTAAGAAAAAGTAACAATACCTTGAGGGTCCCTAGAGCTTTACTGTTTCCAAGGTACCATCATATCCATCCCGTGCTTTGGGCCCATGTCTATCTCTTAAAGATCCATGTTGGTGGTGTTGCAGTTAGCTGCCATGGACCTCCAACTCACGGTGACCTCACTCCCTGGAACGAACTCTGCCTGGTCCTGTGCCGTCCCCATGACCAACTGCTGTTCGGACCTACGTGATCCACAGGGTTTTCATTGATTGATTTTCAGAAGTAGGTTACCAAGCCTTCTTCCTGGTCAATCTTCTGGAAGCTACGCTGAAACCTGTTCAGCATCGTAGGAACATGCCAACCTCCACCGACAGACAGGCGGTGGCCAGGCACGAAGGGTGCTGGTCAGGAGTTGAACTCAGGTCTCCTACATGCGAGGCGATTTCTCCCACTGAGCCACCATCTTTGTTCTTACTCAAGATTCGTGTGGGAGCGAGTGAGGTACCATTTAATAAAGGAGTCCGTGGGCTCAGAAAGGTGAAGGGCCTCATGCCTAACTAGTCATCATTCTAGCTGGGGAATTTAGATCCAAGTCCAACTCTGTCCCCACAAACCAACTCCACAGAGAAAAAGCTCAGCCTCACAGCAGCCTGAGGAACGCACATGGTTCAGCCATGTAACAGACAGCGAAGTGCCCTGAGAGGGCTTTACCTTCGATACCTTCCCTGACCCCCTAAGTATCCTGTCACCCATCCTTTCATCCACCAGGGCTTCCCAACACCCCAAGACCCTCACCCATTTTCCTCAGGACCCGAAACCATGAGGGTGGTGGCATTCCTGTGAGTTTCTTAGTTCTAGGGCTTCCCAGCTTGGCATTAAAAAAAAAAAAAAAAAAAAATGACACACACAAACGGCAGGACATGAGATTTTTCTGCACCTTCCCTAATTTCCTGCTGACTCAGGCTGTGGAAGAGCCAGTTTGGGAAGTTGCCTGACCTGCATGAGAAGCATTGATTGTTGACTAGGGCCCTAAGAAAATGGCGTGGGCCTTTCCATGGCCACAGAGGCTCCCACAGGTGCGGCCGGACACCCCGAGCCACCACTTGGCGCTGGAGTTCCCAAGCGGAGCTTCCTTCTTCATCTGCTTCCCTGCAGGCCTTTTCTGTCTTTTCTCTGCAGACCACAGAGTGCAGCTGAGATTGACATAAACCAGAATGTGACTTCCTGTTTCTATCTTTGGCTTCATGGCTTTCTTTGGTGACCCAGGCAACTGACTTCAGCCCTGTGAGCCTCCCTGTACCCATCTATCAAACGGCTAGAATCAAACGCCAGTATTGGCTGATTTGTAAAGAGGCCAGCTCAGCTTCCCCTTCTGAACAGTAACCGCTCACTTCCCAGAAGTGAGAATCAGGGAAGCAGGATCGGGGCTGAGGCAGCTCCTTCCTGGGCCTGACCCCATGGCCCACGTTGACTGCAAAGGAGCCTTTGAAATGCCCGAGTACCACAGAGAACACAGAGGACTCCAGAGCACACCGGTTCTCTGCTCGTCAATAATGCAAGACCGTTTACAGACAGCCGTGAGAATCACCCCCATATTCGAGGAGAGAGCCTGGTGTCAGAGCAGAGTGCTTCTTCACAGGATTAAAAATCAAATCAAATAAAACAGGTGCGGTCAAGTCGACTCGGACTCAAGGCCCCCCTGTATGTCCGTCCAAGCAGAGCCGTGCTGGTTATTCCTAAGTGGTTCACCAGGCCTTTCCTCGGAGATACCTCTGGGTGGGTTCACGCCTCCAGCCTCTCATTTAGCAGCCCAGGGCATTAGGTGTTAGCACCCCCAGGGCCATTTTACAACATGAGGTTCCAAACCCCAAGGTCAGGGTGCAGGAGGGGGGAGGTGTTAATCCTGGTTCAGTGACCCCAACAATCACGCAGCTCTGGGCACGACCTCTGGTAGAGGTCATTCCACCTGCTGTAGCCAGCACCTCTGACTCTTGCCCCCTTCCTCCATCTCACCTCCAGATTGATGGCTGGCTTCAGAACTCCAGTGGCTAGGATGACGCAGGGAGTTTCTCATCCATCAGCCCCCTTTGTTCCTGGCAGGGGTCAGGGAGGAAGTGTGGCGAAGCCTGCAGATGGTGCTCAGTGTTGGGGCCCAGGGAGCCTGGCAGGGGGGCTGTGTTCAGGGGACACGTGACTCTTTCTTCTGCCTTTGGGGCAGACTCACACCCGAGCTCCTCATCTTCACCCAAAGCTGACACCCCATCCCAGGAAGCAACTGTCACCCTTGTGATGAGTCTGGGAACTACTCTGGCCTCCTCTCCCGACCCCCACTTTCAACCCCATTGACACGGAGAGGACTGTGCCGCCATCCCTGGCCACTGCTACCGCCCACTTCAGGCCTTGGCTTCCCTTGCCTAGACCCTCCAACAGTCCAGTGCACGCTGAAGGGGCTCGGCGATGTTTTGTTGAACTTCAGGCCTTGGCTTCCCTTGCCCGGACCCTGCAACAGTCCGGTGCACAGCGGAGGGGCTCAGTGATGTTCTGTTGAATGGATGCTGCTTCTGTTCTGACTTCCTCTTTGCAGTAGAGCTTCAGGGATGGAAAGGAGCTGCACACTGGGTGCTGGGACAAGTGGCAGGTGGGGCCCAGAAGGGTATCCAGCATGAGCTCCCCTTCCAGAGGCAATAGCTCCAGCCACTCCCCTTAGTGCATCTGGAAGAAGACTGGGGATGGCATCTATTTTGAAAGAAAACTAAAGGTTTTGCCAAGAGCTTAGTCTTTTGCTTCCTCCTTGATGCACGGGCCCCCAGGCTTTGGGCCTTCAGTTCTAGAGTAACCCTCCACATCCTTCCATGTCTACTGTGTGCAGAGCACTTTTCAGGCGTCCTCTCTCATTTGCTTCTGAGGTGTGACGTTATTAGCCCAATCCCCTGGATGAGGACACTGACAGGTGGGGATGGCAGCCAGCTGCCCCTGTTCACCCAGCTCCTGAGGGCCTTTGCTGCAGCTTGACCCAGGTCCTCTGGCGTCAGAGCCCACAGCTGTCTCTGGTGCCATGCCTCCTGCCTCTGTTCCAAAGCGATGGTCCTGGGTGCTGGGCAAAGGGTGGAGGGGCTGCAGCAGCCCTAGCAACCTCCCCTCTCACACCACAGTTAGCACAAGGGTATCATTATGCTGACTGTCTTCCTTCCTGGGCAAAAGGAAATTCTGACCCAAGGTAACAAGTGAGAGAACTGTTAAAAGACCTGGGGTAATTTGTTTGGGATGGGGCAGACGAAGGGGGGAATGCTGGGAGGTGAGCAGGCAGTGTGGACTTGTCTTTTCAGGGCTGGCCGCAGGGTGCCAAGCTCTAGGGACAAAGAGAAAGACTCAGGGCCATTCACAGGGCAGGGCTGCTTTGATGGCTGTGTTCAGGTGATGGCTGATGGTGTCTGTCTTTTGCAGCCACCTGGCCTGATTTAAGGCCCGCTGAGACTGGTTGGGTTTGCAGTCATGCTTCATGACTGGTTCTCAGCTTCTCTTGGGGATTAGAAAC
>NW_006926382.1:3790-4581 GCF_000298275.1 Orycteropus afer afer | reverse complement strand
AAGGTTGGGCAATCTACTTCTGTAGTGATATCGCCTTGGAAACCCAAGGAGGGGTTGCTCTGAGTCGGATCTGACTGGACTGCAGTGAGTTTGGTTTTGGGGCGGAGTAAAAGAAGGAGCCCTGGGGGTGTGATGGCTGAGCTCAGCTGCTCTCTGGGTTGGCAGCTCAACTCTACCGAGCGGGATATGCGGCAGTCTGCTTCCGTAAGCTTGGAGGGTGCAGACTGTAGTGGGTGGCAGGAAGACACATTTAAGGAGTTGTGGTTTTGGCCAAAAAAGGAGGTGAGGAGGGCTGGGAGTGGAGGGTGTGTGCAGGGCACAGACTGGAAAGGTGCCCGAGGATCTCAGACTGGCCAGGAGGGGATGAGGGACAGTGAGAGGAGGGACCAAATGGCCTGATGAGTCAAAACACCAAACCTACGACTGTTCAGTCAATTTCCACTCATGGCAACCCCATGTTTTATAGAGTGGAATTGCTCCACGGGGTCAAAGCGTTGTTGAATTGGAAGCACTTAAGGAGGAGGAGTAAGGTTGCTCGGTGCCCATGTGTCAGATCTCAAAGCAGTGTGGCCTGCCACCATCTTTGAGTGGGGACAGCTGTGTGTTTCCTACTCAGGTCAGGCTTTGGTTTACATCAGGGCTTTGGACTCGTTCAAACCGGTTCAGCAATTGCCATTGTAAACAAAGGTTGTACACATGATTGCATAGCCACCAGATCCGTTGCCCCTAGTACTGTTTCTCTTAAGTTGTGGTTTGGGTGGTTATCTACAGAGCAAACTCGTTTTCCATTC
>NW_006926382.1:1740-3690 GCF_000298275.1 Orycteropus afer afer | reverse complement strand
CCGGCACTGAGCCGTGAGGGGTGAAGGGCAGAGGGAGCTCGGAGGAGGGGAGCAGGAGTATCCCTAAGTCTGTCTGTGAAGGCCGCAGCACAAGGCCCTGTTCTAGGAAGGGGCTGGAGGCAAAGCCAGCAGGGCTGGGTTCAGATTGTGGACGTCCTTAATGCTCAGGGCAGAAGGTGGGGTGCCTTGAAGGTCAGAGGGAGACCACAGGAAGTTTTAAGCAGAAAGGACATTCTCTTCTGGTACTTTTAGGGGAGGTACCAGGGACGGGAAATCAGCCAGAATGTTGCCCCAGTGACGAAGAGTTGATGGGATTCAGTCACCAGCCACAGGTGGGCAGTGATAGAGAAAGAGGAAGGGACGAAACCCATGCTCCCAGCTGGGAATGGCACACAGGATCCCTCACTATTAACCAAGATGAGAATTCTGGAGGCCATGAGTTCTTGGGGAGAAAATCCTTTTCCTCAAATCCTTCCCTTCCTCCAGCCTTTCTTCTCTAAGGTCCTCCTCCAACTATTCAAGAAGTCACAGATTCCCCTCCTCCCTTTGGGGTCATGGGTGGTCTACAGGTGAGATATTTAACATTTTGGGGACAAAGACTGCATTGAAAAGTCATGAAAGACTCTATCCCTAAAAGATGTTCCTAGGAAAAGGGGCTCCTAGGGAAAGTGTCCTTAATCCCAAGAAGGAGATGGTGTATGTCTGTGTCTGGCTGTGATGCCCAGAGCTGTGGCAGTCATCTCTTCTCCAGCCTGAGGATGAACTAACACACAGGGCTGGGCAGAGCCAAGGGGACCAGGAAGGAGTAAGGCTAGAGCCTTAGTGTCCCTTCTCAGAGTGAGTCCTGCTCTGGGCTCTGGGTTGTGAGATGACACATGTCCTTATGGTTTGAAGCAGATTGAGTTGAGGCCTTTTATTGCTTGGAGCAAAACCATCATTAACTTGACACACCAGGAGTTTAGGGTTTATCCTAGGGCAGTAGATGGTAAATGCTGGTGGATGGATGGATAGAAAAATGAATGGATGGGTAAGTAGGCGGTGGACAGACAAGTGGATGGGTAGATGAGTGGATAGATGGATGAGTGGGTGCCTGGATGGATGGATAGGTGGAAGGATGAGTGGATTAATGGATGGTTGGGTGTGTGGGTAGACAAGTGGATGAGGGGACAGATGGATGGGTAGATGGTTACAAATAAACAAAGGTGGTTGATGTAAGGATGGGTAGATGAATGAGTGAGTGGGTGAGAGAGTGGGTAGACAGGTGGACAGAGGGATGAGTGGATGGATGGATGGGTGGATGAGTGGATGGAGGGATGGAAGGAAGGGTGGGGGGATGAATCTGGGTAGATAAGTGCATGGGTAGATGGGTGGACAAAAATCTTGAGGCTGTCATAAAGGAGAGAAGCTCTTCAGAAGTGGTAATTCTGGGAACCAGGAGCAGGAATCTGTGGTCAGAACCATGGACCCACCATCCCATGCCACCTCCCACCCTTGCAAAAACCTTCACCAGCATGTGAGGCATGGCATGGAGCTCTCTGCCCACCCAGTGCCTGAGAGGGTGTCACGCCCTGGAGGGACATCAGACACCCAATGCAATTCCTGGTGTTGTCACACAGACACAAGTAATAACTCCAGGGAGGTACAACACACACTGTTTCTCCACCCACGAGGACAAGCACAGTTTGTGACTGTCAACGCACAGTCATTAGAAAGCATGTTGAGTTGAAAACACAACCACATAATCACAGCCGTCTCTGCCTTATTCCCTTCACAAACAAACAAAGGAGGTCCTCGCAGACCTGGAGCCCTGGAAATGTCGGTGTGGGAGCTTTGGAGAAGAATTCAGGATGTTTAGCCTCAGACAAGCCACTGTGCCCCTGGCAGCTGTCCAAAACATCAGGGACCAGATGCTCAGGGAACACACCGGACATTCGGGGAGAGCTAATCCCA
>NW_006926382.1:0-930 GCF_000298275.1 Orycteropus afer afer | reverse complement strand
TCAGCGACGGGGTGGGGAGGCTCTCTCCAGAGGACTGAGGAGTCCCTTCCAGAGAAGCGTTTGTGTGGTAATTTTTCCATCAGCTTTCAAAGCTCCCCCAGCATCCGAGACAGCAGCCTGTGCGAGCAGCATTCCTGATGAGGCAGCACCAGGCCTTCACAGCCTCGCGGTTCCACAGCGGACGGTAAAGCTGCAAAGTGCACAAATTACATTGGTTCCAGTGGAAAAGGGATCCTCAGATCCAAGAAGGCAATGCAAATGCCGCCTTTGTTCTAGAACATTCTCTGTTGTCCCCCCCCCTCATCTGATCACCCTATTGTCTGGGCATCTGAGGATCTGCTGTCCCAATTAGCATATGAAAAAATCTTCCCGTTCCCTCCAGGGCCATTATTCAAGAGGGCCCCCCTCATAATCCCTGGAGGTTTAAGCACAGAACTCAGCAAGAACACAGGAAAATAGGGGGTAGGATCAGCAGAGGAGAGCAGAGTCCAAGGATGAGCCCTTGCTCCTTGTGCCCTGCCCCCACGCAGAGCCCTCACCCTGCCCTGTGAGAGGCCAGGCAGGAGCTGGACGGGAGGTCAGGGAAACCAGTCAGCCCTGGGACCGTGGGGAAGGAGGCCACTAACTCTGCCAGAGGCGCAGCATGGAGGGGGCTGGCTCCACAGGATTCCTGGGACTTCCAGGACCACCACCCAATGCTGGGGTTGTTGTCATTGTGGGACCCACGCACAAAGGAACAAAATACCACCTTGTTCTGCACCTTCCCCTTGCTGGGTTGCAGATCCAACCATTGTTGTTGTTATTGTTATGTGCCGTCGAGTGGGCCCCGACTCATACTCATAGCGACCCCTCCTTGGGTTTCCGAGGCAGTATCACTACGGAAGTAGGATTGCCCAACCTTCCTTCCGAGGAGTGGCTGGTGGGTTTGAA
>NW_006926381.1:9832-10623 GCF_000298275.1 Orycteropus afer afer | reverse complement strand
AGTGATTGGTTTTGCAGCATAGTGCCTAAGGCACTTGACTGCTAACCAGAAGGCTGGTGGTTCAAACCCATTAGCCACTCCTCAGAAGGAAGGTTGGGCAATCTACTTCCGTAGTGATACTGCCTTGGAAATCCAAGGAGGGGTCGCTATGAGTTGGTCTGACTCAATGGCACATAACAACAACAACAACAATGCTGAAAGTACCATGGACTGCTAAAACAACTAACAGATCTGTCCTGGAGGAAGTACAGCCAAGATGCTCCTTGGAAGTGAGAATGGCCAGATTTCCTCTTACCTACTTTGGTCACGTTGTCAGAGGGGACCATTCCCTGGGGAAGGATGTCATGCTTGGTAAGGTGGAGGGTTGACGAAAGAGGGGAAGGCCTTTGATAAGAAGGATTGACATGGTGGCTGTGACAATGGGCTCAAGTATAGCAAGGATCATGGAGCTGGCATGGGATAGGGCAGTGTTTCGTTCTGCTGTGCATGGGGTCGCTATGAGTTGGAAACAACTCGATGGCACGTAACAACAACAACAGTAAAGAAAGTTGATGGGATCTGGGTTGGTATTGCATTGAATTTATAGATTGCTTTGGGTAGAATAGACATTTTCACAGTGTTCAATCTTATCCATGAGTATGGTATATTCTTCCATTTATGTAGATCTCTTATGGTTTCTTGAAGTAGTCTTTTATAGTTTTATTTGTACAGGTCTTTTGTGTTCCTGGTAAGATTTATTCCCAAGTATTTTATTTTTTTGGTAGCTATTGAAAATCATATTGATTTCCTTA
>NW_006926381.1:7374-8015 GCF_000298275.1 Orycteropus afer afer | reverse complement strand
AAATTTGCCAGTGGTTTGTCAATTTTATTAATCTTTTCAAAAGACCATCTACTAGTCTTGTTGATTTTTCTCTATTGTCTATTTTCTGTGTCATTTATTTCTGTTTGAATCTTTATTATTTCCTTTCTTTTGGTGACTGTAGGCTTTTCTTGCTATTCTTTTTCTAATTGTTGGAGATGTTGGTTTAAAGTGTTGATTTTGGCTCTTCTTTTTTGATGTGTGCATTGATTGGTATAAATTGGCCTCTGATCACTGCTTTTGCTGTGTCCCTAAGATTTTGGTATTATGTGTTTTCATTCTTGTTTGATTCAAGGAATTTTCAAGTTTCAATTTTGATTTCTTCTCTTACCCAGTCTTTCTCAGGGAGGGTGTTGTTCAGTATCCATGTGTTTACTCTTTTCCTGTTGATCTTCCTATTGTTGATTTTTAATTTGATAGCATAATGATCTGAGAAGATGCTTTGCAGTATTTCAATATTTTTAAAATATTAAAGCTTTCTTTGTGGCCCAACATATGGTCTATCATGGAAAATGTTCCATGTGCACTGGTGAAGAATGTATATTGTGCTGCTGTTGGATGATGTGCTCTGTAGATGTCTATAAGGCCAAGTTGGTGGATTGTATTGTTTAGCTCTTCTGCAT
>NW_006926381.1:0-5104 GCF_000298275.1 Orycteropus afer afer | reverse complement strand
CATGGTTTCTGCTGAGAAATCAGAGCTTATTCTTACTGGCTGTCCTTTGTAGGTAACTTTTTGTTTTTCCTGTGCTTCTTTCAGGATTCTGTCTTTGTGTTTGGTTTTGGTGAGTTTGATGATGATGTGTCTTGGTTATTTTCTTTTGGGGTCTATCCTGTTTGGGGTTTGTTGGACTTCCTGAATGGGTATAGTCTCATCTTTGATCATATTAGGGGAGTTCTCCTCCAGCAAATCTTGGACAGTTTTCTCAGTGGTTTTGTTTTTCTGTTCCTGTTCTGGAATTCCAATGACACGTAAGTTATTCCTTTTAATGGTATCCCACATGAACCTTAGTCTTTCTTCATTTTGTTTTAATTTTTTTTTCTGGTTGATCACTTTCCAAAGAAGTATTGACGTATTTGTCTTCAATCTCTTTAATTCTGTCTTCCATTACATCAATTCTACTCCTTTACCCTTCCAATGTGTTATCTATTTCTGACATTTTAGTATTAGTCTTCTGGATTTCTATCTGTAGATTTAGAATCATTTCTAATTTTTCCTTTATTTTGTCATTTTGTTCTTGTATTTTCTTCCAAAAATTTCCTAAGGTTTTTCTGTGTTTTCTTTGGTCTTTCTCTCAATCCTTTTAGGATACCTAAACATAATTCTCTTGAATTCTTTTTCAGACAGTTCCAGTGCTGCTGCTTCTTCACAGATGTGTTCTTGATCTGCATCCTGCTCCCTTGTTTCTACCACTTTATCCTGGTTCTTTGTGTGGACTGTGATGGTCTGCTGTCTCCAAGTCATCATGGCGTTGTTGTATTTAGATCTCTGTTCACTGTTATTGAAGAGCAGTCAAGGGTGATTCAGGCTCTTCTTGGTGGTTGTTTGTCATTGGCCCGTTGGTGGAGAAGGAGAACATGGCTCTGCTCAGTAAATGAAGTTGCTGGAGGTGTGGGTGTAGTTGTGTCTTGTGGGGACTGTTGCTGTCTCCCATTCAGTTAGACAAAAATTACAATTGAATAACCATCAAAAAAGTAAAATCACATGGACAGAAAAATATACCATGTAAATCACACAGGAAGAGTAGCCAAAAGAAGATAAAAGGGAAAAAGAAGAAGAGAAAAAACAAGCAAATCTGCAATATCTGAGGATAGGGCAAGAAGAGTAAAAAGGTAGAGAAGGAGAATAATGAAGAAGAAAAATGGGAAAAATGCAAAAAGGAAAAAAAAAAAGGAATGGGGTTAACCATGGGGGAAAAAAAAAAATTTCAACCAGGACCAGGGATAAGAAAAAAAGTTGAAAGCTAGGACCTAGGAGGGGGAGAATAAAAAATAATAGTAAAAAGGACAAAAGCATTAATAATAATAGTAGTTGTAAAACAGACAAAAACAAGCAAACTAAAAACCAGAAAAAGGAAAGGAAATGGAAAAAAGAAAAAAATCAGGGGAGGGCAGGGCAGGGCATCAAGGCTCTGTCCGAGCCCACAGACTAGGATGGAGTTGCTGCGGGCCCAGAAGGTGGGTGGGAGTAGGGGGTGGCTGCACCTCCGTTCACCGAGTGGATGTGGGGTATTAGAGTAATAAGGGGAAGTTGCACCTTTTCAGTTGTCCAGGCCTGGAGTGTCCTTGGGGTTACTGGCAAGCAGACCTGTTCTTAAGACCCTGGAATCTGGGAGAGTGCTGTCTCTTTCAGTATCCAAAATGGTCAAGCCGCTTGTAAACATTGAAAATGGTGGTGCCCTCCGGACAGGCAGAAGTTCACAGCTCAGCCCACCTTCCTCTTCGCTGCTGCTTTGCCTTTTATTCCCCAGCTACCAGAGCAGCCTTAAGTTCTTAAGTACCTAAGTCCATGCAATCTGGTAGAACACTGTCCCTTTAAATATCCAAAATGGTTAGGCCGCTTGTAAACATTCAAAATGGTGGCACCCTCTGGACAGGCATAAATCCTCAGCTCAGTCCACTTTCCTCTTTGCTGCTCCTTTGCCTGTTATTCCCCAGCTTCCAGAGCAGTCCTCCGGGCAGTCCCTGGTTAGCAGCGTTGATTTTTAGGTTAATTTTTAGGTCCTACCACCACTCGGCTATCTCTAAGCTCAGGATCTCTGGCAGATCACAGCTCCATATGTCTCCTTTTTTGATATTTTCATGAAGATTCTTCTGCTAGTTGGGGTTTAGTCCACTTCTGTATCCTTCCCTTCAAGGCTCAGGGGTCTGGGATTATCTTCTGTGTCTGTGTTAATTGGTTCCCCTTTTCTTTGCTGAAGGTGGTCTGTGCAGTCTTTCTGCCTATTCTGCCATCTTACTGGAAGTTCTGAACAAAAATTTTTAATTTTTATGAGTTCCCATTTATTTTGTAGTTTGCTGTTTGTGCTTTTGTTATTAGATAATTCATTGTTGAAGGCTAAGCCTGACAGATTGTTCTTTTAAGTATTTTATAGTTTTACTTTGTATTTATGCCCTTAATCCATTTTGAATTTGTTTTTGTGTGTTGTATGTATGTGAATCCTATTTTTTTTTTTTTTCCACTTATGGAAATCCAGTTTTCCTAGCAAGATATATTGAAGAGACTCTTCTTTCTCCATCAGCTGAACTATGGAAGTAGTGATTTTCCTACCACATGTGATTTGTCATTGACTCATTGATTCTGTCTATCTGAGTTTTTATCTATTGTCCTCTGACTTCCCATTCAGATTCTTTGGAGTATGAGCACCATTTTCTGGTTTTATTTTTTGGTGCATTAGTGGGAGAGGGTCAGAATCATGATCTATTTATGCTGCCATCTTTTCAAAATACCCAAATCAGGGATTCTTTATTCATGGTGCTATTCACTTTTTATTGCCACACACTGTTACTAGGTTCTATCGAGTCACTTCCAACTCATAGTGACTCTGTGTACAACAGAATGAAACACTGCCCAGTCCATCATGCCATCCTCATAATCCTTGCTATGATATCAGACAGTGTTTCACTGATGTTCATAAGGTTCATAAGACCAATTCTTTCAGAAATATATGGCCCTGCCCTTCTTTCCAGTCTGTCTTAGTCTGGAAGCTCCACTGAAACCTGTCTACCATGGGGGACACTGCTAGTATTAAAAATACCGGTAGCTTTGCCTGAAGCCTCACAGCAACATGCATGCCACCATAATACAACAAAGTGACAGACGAGCCACCCACTGTTGTTGTTGTTTTTAGGTGCCATCGAGTCAGCTCCGACTCATGGTGACCCTATGTACAATGGAACAAAACACTGCCTGGTTGTGTGCCAGCCTCACAGTCCTTCCTGTATTTGAGCCCATCATTGCAGCCACTGTGTTAGGCCATCTTGTTGAGGGCCTTCCCCTTGTTCAGTGACCCTCCACTTTACCAAGCATGATATCCTTCTCCAGAAAATGGTCCCTTCTGACAACATGACCAAAGTAGGCGAGACAAAGTCTAGCTGTTCTTGTTGCCAAGGAGCATTCTGCTTACATTTCTTCCAGGATAGATTTGTTCATTCTTTTGGCTGTCTATGGCACTTCCGGCATTCTTTGCTAACACCACAACTCAGAAGCATCAACTGTTCTTTGGTCTTTCTTGTTCATTGTCCAGCTCTCATATGCATATGAGGTAATTGAAAATACCATGGCTTGAGTTGAGCACACCTTAGTCTTCAAGGAGACATCTTTGCACTTCAGCACTTTAAAGAGTTCTTTTGCAGAAGATTGTCCCAGTGCCATTTGTTGTCTGATGTCTTGACTGCTGCTTCCATTGTATTGATTGTGGAACTAAGTAATATGAAATCTTAAACAACTTCAATTTTTTTTTTCCATTTATTGTGATGCAGCTTATTGGTCCAATTGTGAGATAGTCATTTTCTTTATGTTAAGATGTAATCCATACTGCAGACTGAAGTCTTTAATCTTCATTAGTAAGTGCTTCAAGTCATCCTTACTTTCAACAAGTGTGTATCTCAGGTTGCTAATGAATCTTCCTCTAATTCTGATGCCACATTGTTCATATAGTGTAGCTTCTCATATTATTTGTTTAGCATACAGATTTACTAAGTATGATGAAAGGATACAACCCTGAGGCACTCCCTCCCTGATTTTAAAGCATGCAGTATCCCCTTGTTCTGTTTGAACAACAGACTCCTGGTCTGTATACAGGATCCTGATGAGCACATTCAAGTGTTCTGGAATTCCTGTTGTTTTCAACTTTATCAATAATTTGTTATGATCCATACAATTGAATGTTTTTGTATAGTCAATAAAACACAAGGAAACATTTTTCTGGTATTTTTTGCTTTGAGCCAAGATCCATCTAACATTAACAATGATATCCCTCGTTCCACATCCTCTTTTGAATCCAGCTTGCATTTCTGTATGTTCTTTTGTCAGTATACTGCTGCAACCATTTGCAACCGTTTTTTAATTATCTTCAGTAAGATTTTACTTGAATATGATAATGATATTGTTTGATAATTTCCACATTCTGTAGGGTCACCTTTCTTTGGAATGAATACAAATATGGATCTCTTCCACTCAGTTGGCCATGTAGCTGTCTTCCAAATCTCTTGGCATAGCCAAGTGAGTGCCTCCAGAGCAGCATCTGTTTGTTGAAACATTCAATGGGTATTCCATCAATTCTTGGAGCCTTTTTATTTGTCAATTTGTTCAGTGCAGCTTCAACTTCTTCCTTCAGTACCATTGGTTCTTCATCATATGCCATCTCCTGAAATTGAACATCAACAAGCTCTTTTTGGTATAGTGACTTTGTATATTCCTGCCATCTCTTTTTGATGTTTCCTGAATCATTCAATACTTTGCCCATAGAATCTTTCAATATTGCAACTCAAGGCTTGAATTTTTTTTCTTATGTCCTTTTAGCTTGAGAAATGCTGAGGGTGTTCTTCCCTTTTGCTTTCCTAACTAGGACTTTGTACATTTCATAATTGACTTTGTCTTCTCAAGCTGCTCTTTGAAATCTTCTGTTCAACTCTTTTATCTTGTAATTTCTTACATTTGCTTTAGCTACTTTCCATTCAAGGGCAAGTTTCAGAGTCTCTTCTGACATCCATTTTGGTCTTTTCTTCCTTTCCTCTCTTTTTAATGACCTTTTGCTTTCTTCATGGATGATGTTCTT
>NW_006926380.1:7573-8599 GCF_000298275.1 Orycteropus afer afer | reverse complement strand
GAACCCCACACAAGATAGATCCCAAAAGAAAAACACTGAGGCATATTATAATCAAACTTTCCAAAACCAAAGACAAAGAAAAAATTTTGAGAGCTTCCGGGAAAAAAGAAATATTACTTATAATAATCAGACTGTTAAGCTGATCTCCGAATACTCAGCAGAAACCATGCAGGCAAGAAGGCAATGGGACAGCTATATAAAACTCTGAAGGAAAAGAACTTCCAACCAAGAATCCTATATCCAGCAAAATGATCCATCAAATACGGGGTGAAATCAAGGCATTCTCAGATAAACAGAAATTAAGAGACTTTGTGAAAACCAGAGAAACCCTACAAGAAATGCTTAAAGAAGTCCAACTAATAGAGAACCCACAACAGAGATCAACAATACCAGGATATGTGACATCAACTATAAAACCAAATCAGAAAGAGATACTCATAATAAGACCATAAAACATTCTACCTTAAAAACGATGGAACTCAATCAGCACAGAACAACAGCAACTAACCTATCAGAGGTAATAATACTTCTAGGTACAGACCTTCAAAGGGAGAGGAAAACAGGACAATGTCTTTGCAGCATGCACTGTTCTAAAAACGTAGATACAAGAATATACTCCAAGGTAACCACAGAGAAAAGTAACAATATTTCTAAGAAAATCCAGAAGTAAGGAAAACATATGGGCTTAATAAACAAAAAAGCAACTATAAAGAAGCAAAAGGAGAAACATTAGCCGAAAAACTGAACTCAGCACAGAAATGTACACAGGCCAAAGAAACACCAATGACACAACAAAAAACCACAATAGAATGACACCAATCAACTCATAGCTATCACTATTTACACTCAATGTGAATGGACTAAATGCACCTATCAAGAGAAAGAGAGTGGCAGACTGGATAAGAAAAGTAGAACCATCGATATGCTGCCCACAAGAGACACACCTTAGACACAAAGATAAAAACAAATTAAGAGTTAAAGGATGGAAAAGAATATACCAAGCCAATGGAAACCAAAAAAGGGCAG
>NW_006926380.1:4725-5533 GCF_000298275.1 Orycteropus afer afer | reverse complement strand
ATACATTTAATGCAATCCCGATCCAGATTTCAACAAAATTTTTTAAGGACATGGAAAAACTAATTACTAATTTCATATGGAAAGGAAAAAGACCTTGAATAAGCAGAGCAAGAAGAAAAACAAAGTGGGAGGTCTCACACTTCCAGTTCTTAAGAACTACTATATAGCCACAGTAGTCAAAACAGCATGGTATTGGTACAATGATAGACAGATAAACCAATGGAGCAGAATTGAAACTTCAGACATAGACCCATCCATCTATGGACAACTGATCTTTGACAAAGGCCCAAAGCCCATTAAACGGGGAAGAGATAGCTTCTCTAGCAAGTGGTGCTGGCCAAACTGGATATCCACCTGTAGAAAAATGAAACAAGACCCATACATCATCCCATACACAAAAACAAACTCAAGCTGGATCAAAGACTTAAATGTAAGACCCAAAACTATAAAATTCATCAAAGATAAAATAGGGCAAATCTAGAAACCCTAATTTACAGCATAAATAGACTGTCAAGCATAATGCAGAAAGTGCAGGAGATAGAAGAGAAGCTAGATGAATGGGACCTTTTAAAAATTAAATTCTTGTGCACATCAAAAGATTTCATCAAAAGGGTAAAAAGAGAACCTACAGATTGGGAGAAGATATTTGCCTATGACATATCTGACAAAGGACTTATATCCAAAATCTACAGAAAACTTCAACACCTTTACAACAAAAAGACAAATAACCCAATTCACAAATGGACAAAAGACTTGAACAGACACTTCACCAAAGAAGATATACAAGCAGCCAACAAACACATGAGAA
>NW_006926380.1:3769-4363 GCF_000298275.1 Orycteropus afer afer | reverse complement strand
CAGACATATGTACACCTATGTTCATTGCAGCACAATTCACCATAGCAAAGAGATGGAAACAATCTAAGTGCCCATCAATGGGTGAGTCGATAACCAAATTATGGTATATCCACACAATGGGATACTATGCCAAATTAAAGAACCATGAGGGATATGCGAATCATCTCACAATGTGGATGAACCTGGAGGACATTATGCTGAGTGAAATAAGTCAATTGCACATGGACAAGTACTGTATAAGCCCATTACTGTAAAAAGATAGAGAAGGGTTTGCTTGGGAAAGGGAACTCACCTAGTAGGTTACCGGGATGGGGAGGGAAGGGGAGGGATTAATTTAAGGCTAGTTGGGGCTTACATGCTGATATGGGTAGGGGGAGGGATATACAGAAAGGATATATGACCACCATAATAGCATTGTAAATGAGAGGGCACTGAACTGTGCACATAAGAGGTAGATGACAGATACTAATACCAACCCATGTGTCCACAATACCATATAGCCATTAACACCAAACACTAGGCTATACAGATAAACACATAAACACCTGAGATGATCAGACAGGGGTCAGTGAACAGAGGTATACTCTAGACCAA
>NW_006926380.1:1960-3614 GCF_000298275.1 Orycteropus afer afer | reverse complement strand
TCACATCCTACATTGGTGAGTAGTGACTGGGGTCTTAAAAGCTTTCAAGCAGCCATCTAAGATGCAACTAATGGTCTCCTAGCATTGGAAATGAAGAAGAATGCTAAAGGGGGGGGGGCATTTAGAAGCAATCAGCCCTAGGACACGATGGCTCTTGAGACCAGAAGAACTAGTTGGTGCCTGGCTACCTGGCTACCAATGCCAATCACTCAGGAAAGGATCAAATCTGGAGAACCTGGATAGAGTGGGAGGAAAAACATGGAACATAATCCAAAAACTCAATAATGACCAGAATTACTGGTCAGATGAAATCTGGTGAGACTTCCAATACTATGACCCTGGAATACATTCTGTGCCAGGAATAAAACTCACCCCCAGGTGCAAGCTCTCAGCCCAATAGTTAGCAAGATGTATGTGCAGACCACTCAACCCAGGATGACGCACCCACATACTCTATGGTAATACACCCCTTAGAGCAATAAACCATGGGACACCAGAGGACCAACATTCAAACTGAGGAAATGCAGGACAAATAGGAGTGCATAATTATGAGGGGCACAGGGGGAAGGTTATAGGGTAGGGAGGGGAGGAGACTGGGCTAGGGTTGGACATGGCGAATGGGGAATGAAAGTAAATGTATGCATTATGTTGAATGTAAAACAAGGTCTTAAATTAAAAATAAAAATAAAAAAGTGAATGGATTAAATGCACCAGTCAAGAAAAAGAGAGTGGCAGATTGGTAACCCATCGATATGCTGCCTACCAGAGACCCACCTTAGACACAAAGACAAAACTAAATTAAAAACTAAAGGGTGAAAAAAATATATCAAGCTAATGGCAACCAAAAAAGAGCAGGAGTGGCAATATTAATTTCTGATAAAATAGACTTCGAGGTGAAAAATAGCATAAGGGACAAAGAAGGACACTATATGTTGATAAAAGGGTCATTTGACCAAGAGGACATTACAATAATGTAATGCACCCAATGCAAAAAGCTCCAAAATATGTAAAGCAAATATTAACTGAATTGACAGGAAAAATAGACAACTCTACAATGATAGTAGGAAACTTTAACACACCACTTTCAAGGAGGAGAAGAACAACTGGACAAAAAACTCAAAAAAGATACTGAATAATTCAATAACATAATCAACCGGCTTGACCTCATAGGCATATACAGAGCACTCTACCCAACAAAAACACAATACACATTCTTCAGTGCACATAGGTCATTCTCCAGAATTGACCATATGTTAGGACATAAAACAAGCTTTAATAAATTAAAAAACATTGAAATACTTATAAAGCATCTTCTGAGATCAAAGTGCTATAAGACCAACGGGGGAAAAAAAATCAAATATGTGGAAACTGAATAATACCTGTTCAAAAACTACTGGGTAACAGAAGAAATTAAAAAATTCCTAGAAACAAATGAGGATGATAACACAACTTACCAAAACTTATAGGACACAGCAAAAGCAATAGTCAGAGGTCAATTTAAAGCAATAAATGCTGCAGTGTAGTAAATTGCATAGTGTGGCTTTTTCAGCCATAAATCTGTAAACTCCATGATGGAATTTGCCATGAGCAACTGAGTAGCTACTGATTGCTAAAGTTATCCACCTGGGATATTTCTGGTCAACCAGCATGAAGC
>NW_006926380.1:0-1765 GCF_000298275.1 Orycteropus afer afer | reverse complement strand
CACTGCTGAGAGACCTCAAGAGACATGCATTGGTGAGAGATGGCAGGCTGCAAGAGACTGAGTGCATTTCTGAACTTGAGTTGTAGTCTTTTTCTTCCCTAATAAACCCCATAATCTGTGAGTTCTATGTGGGCACTGCAGCAAATTATTGAGCCCAGCAGAGAGGGGGTGGGTGCTGCAGGAGGAACAGTTGGTGTCAGGGTTAGTGAAAGGGCTGGAGGGAGGCAGCATGTCTGGTCTCACATGGATAGGCCTTGGGCTAATGATGGTGATTCTGTCCTCCTCTTGTGGGGTGAGAGGAGGTAAGAAGATGTGTGGCCTCCTTGCCTCTTTTGCAAATTCACACATCAAAAAAGGAAAGAATCAAAATCAACACTTTAAATCAACAACTCCAACAATTAGAAAAGGCACAAAAAAAGAAACCTATAGTATATGGAAGTAAGGAAGTAATAAAGATTAGAGCAGAAATAAATGAAGCAGAAAACCAAAAAACAATAGAGAAAATCAACAAAACAAGAAACTGGTTCTTCAAAAAGATTAACAAAATCAACAAACTACTGGCAAATTTAACAAAGAAAAAGAGAAGATGCACATAACACAAATAATAAATGAAAAGGGGAACTTCACAACAAAACCAACTGAAATTTAAAAAAAAGATAATAACAGAATATTATGAAGATCTCTACTCCAACAGATTTGAGAACTTAGAAGAGATGGACAAGTTTTCAGAAACACAGGACCTACCCAAACTATCCCAGTTGGGGATAGAATATTTGAACAGAGCTATAACAAAACAAGAAATTGAACAGGTCATAAAATATTTCCCCACAAAATAAAGTCCTGGACCTGGTGGTTTCACTGGAGAATTCTACCAAATGTTCAGGAAAGAGTTGATGTTTATACTACTCAAACTACTCTAGAACATAGAAAAAGATGGAATAGTCCCAAATTCATTCTATGAAGCAAGCATAACTCTGATAACAAAACCAGGGAAGGAAACCATTAAAAAGGAAAACTACAAACCTATATCCCTCATGAATATAGAAGCAAAAAACATCAACAAAATCCTAGCCAAAAGAATCCAACAACATATTAAAAAACTAGTACATCACGACCAAGTGGGATTCATACCAGGTATGTGAGGATAGTTCAACATTAGAAAAACAATCAATATAATCCACCATGCAAACAAAACAAAAGAACCATATGATCATACTAATCAATGCAGAAAAGGCATTCAACAAAATCTAACACCCATTTCTGTTCAAAACTCTCAGCAAAATAGGGATAAAAGGGAAAATCATCAACATAATGAAGATAAAAGCAACAACCATCATTATTGTTAATGGAGAAAGTCTCAAATCATTACCCTTGTGATAAGAACCAGACAAGGATGCCCTCTATCACCACTCTATTCAACAGTGTATTGGAAGTCTTAGCCAGGGCAATAAGACAAGAGAAGTAACAAGTATCCAAATAGGCAAAGAAAAATTAAACCTATCTCTATTCGTAGATGACATGATCCTATACATAGAAAACCCAGGACACTCAGCAAAAAAATTACTGGGACTAACAGAAAAGTTCAGCAAATTGGCAGGATACAAGATCAACATACAGGGAGTTCCGGCAAGATGGCAGACTAGGCAGAAGTAATGCACAGACCCTCTTCAATAAAGAAAAGGGAAACCAATTAACACAGACACAGAAGATAATCATGGATCCCTGAGCCTTGAAGGGAAGGATACAGAATTGGACTAAACCCCAA
>NW_006926379.1:7210-8379 GCF_000298275.1 Orycteropus afer afer | reverse complement strand
TAATACACCTGGACCAAGTGAGATTCATACCAGGTTTACAAGGGTGGTTCAACATAAGAAAAACAATCACTGTAATCCACCATATAAACAAAAGAAAAGAACCATATGATTATATCAATTGAAGCAGAAAAGGCATTTGATAAAATGCAACATCAATTCCTGTTCAGAGCTCTCAGCAAAATAGGGATAGAAGGGAAATTCCTCAACATAATAAAGGGTATACATGCAAAGCTAATGGCCAACATCTTTATTAATAGAGAAAGACTCAAGAGGCATTTCTCTTCTCAATGGGAACCAGACAGGGATGCCCTCTATCACCACTTCAATTTAACATTGTATTGGAAGTCCTGGTCAGGGTAATAAGGCAAGAAAGAGAAATAAAAGGCACACAAATTGGCAAAAAGGAACTAAAACTATCTCTATTTGTGGATGATATGATCCAGTATATAGAAAACCCAAGGGACTCAATAATAATAATAAAAAAAAAACTGCTGGAACTAATAGGTTCAACAAAGTGGCAGGATACAAGGTCAACATACAAAAATCAGTTGGATTCCTCTACACCAACAAAGAGTCCTCTGATAAAGAAATAGGGGAAAAATAACATTTACTATAGTTACTAAAAAGACAAAATATCTAGGAATAAACTTCACCAGAGACACAAAAGACCTATACAAAGAAAACTATAGAACACTGCTAGAAGAGACAACCAGGGCACTGCATAAATGGAAGAACTTACCTTGTTCATGGATTGTTGTTGTTGTTATGTGCCATCAAGTCACACCTGCCTCATAGCGACCCCTCCTTGGGTTTCTGAGGCAGTATCACTAGGGAAGTAGATTGCCCAACTTTCCTTCTGAGGAGTGGCAGGTGGGTTTGAACCACCAGCCTTCTGGTTAGCAGTCAAGTACCATTAGGCACTACACTACCAGAGACTAAATATTGTGAAAATGTCCATACTACCTAAGCAATCTACACATTTAACACAATCCCGATCCAAATTTCAACAAAATTTTTTAAGAACATGGAAAAACCAGTTACTAATTTCACATGGAAAGGAAAGAGACCTTGGATAAGCAGAGCACTTCTCCAGAACAAAAACAAAGTGGGAGTTCTCACACTCCCAGATCTTAAGAACTACTATACAGCCACAGTAGTCAAAACAGCAT
>NW_006926379.1:6175-6675 GCF_000298275.1 Orycteropus afer afer | reverse complement strand
TCAACACCTCAACACCAAAAAGACAAATAACCCAATTCACAAATGAGGAAAAGACTTGAACAGACACTTCACCAACGAAGATATACAAGCAGTCAACAAACACATAAGAAACTGCTTGTGATCATTAATCATTAGAGAGATGCAAGTCAAAACAACAATGAGATATAATCTCACCCCAGCAATAATAGCAAAGTTCAACAGGTCAGAAAATAACAAATGCTGGTGAGGTTGTGGAGAAATTGGGACTCTTGTGCACTGCTGGTGGTATTGTAAAATGGTACAACAATTGTGGCAAACGGTATGGCGTTTCTTTAAAAAACTGAAAATAGAAGTACCATTTGACCTAGCATTCCATTACTAGGAATATATCCTAAAGAGGTGAGAGATAGCACACGAACAGACATATGTACACCTATGTTCATCGCAGCACAATTCACCATAGCAAAGAGATGGAAATAACGTAAATGCCCATCAACGGATGAGTGGATAACCAAATTATG
>NW_006926379.1:2740-6007 GCF_000298275.1 Orycteropus afer afer | reverse complement strand
GAGGCTAATCTTGCACAGACACCAGTGATACAAAATACCTGCAGTCCTTACAGAAACAATAGAAGACAGACACAGAGTAATACCTCACAGACAACCAGACCCTATAGGAGAGAGATCCAATAGATCTACCGTGTCAGGACCATAGTACTGGGGGACACCAGACTCAATTGGCACAACAAAGTATGCAAAAGCCTTGTTCCGCATCCTACATTGGTGAGTAGTGACTGGGGTCTTAAAAGCTTTCAAGTGGCTATTGAAAATGCAGCTAATGGTCTCCTAGTGTCAGAAGTGAAGAAGAATGCAAAAATAAATAAACAAATAAAATACAAGTGCATTTGGAAGCAATCAGCCTTGGGACAAGATGGCCCTCAAGACCAGAAGAACTAGATGGTGCCCGGCTTCCAATGCCAACCACGCAGGAAAGGATCAAATCTGGAGATCCTGGATAGAGTGGGAGGAAAACCATGGAACAAAATCCAAAAACTCAATAATGACTAGAATTACTGGTCAGATGAAATCTGGTGATAGAGTCCCAATACTATGGCCCTGGAATACATTCTGCTCCTGGAATAAAATGCACCCCCGGGGCTGGCTCTCAGCCCAATAGTTAACAAGATGTACACACAGACCACTCAACCCAGGATGATGCACCCACATACTCTATAGTAATACATCCCTTAGAGCAATAGACCACGGGACACCAGAGGACCAACATTCAAATTGAGGAAATGCAGGACACACAGGAGTGCATGAATATGAGGGACACAGGGAGAGGGTTACAAAGTAGGGAGGGGAGGAGACTGGGTTAGGGTTGGACATGGTAAATGGGGAGTGAAACTAAATGTACATGTAATGTTGAATGTAAAACAAGCTCTTACAATAAAAAATAGAAATACAGAAAAAATCATTCTTTGTTTAATTCAATGTTTTTATGTCAGTTGATTTCTAGATATTCTCTATTTAACTTTGATAGTAGGATGCTAAAGGAACTCTGGTGGTATAGTGGTTAAGGCATTTTGGCTGTTAGCCAAAAACTCGGTGGTTTGAACCCATCAACTTCTCTGTGGAAGAAAAATGAGGCAGTTGCTTCCATAAAGATTTACAGCCTTGGAAAATCAGTGGGGGTTGCTATGAGTCAGAAATGACTTGATGGCAGTGAGTTTGTTTTTTTGTTTTGAGGAGGATGGTATTATGTTAAAACTGGGAGTAGCCTTAAAAAGAATGCCCCTGGGTGGTGCAAGGAGTTTGCAATTTGCTGCTAATCTAAAGGCTGGCAATTAGAACCCACCCAGCAGTGCCTCAGAAGAAAGGCCTGGCAAATTGTTTCTGTAAAGATCATAGCCAAGATAACCCTATGGGGTAGTTCTACTGTGCAACACATGTGGTGGCCATGAGTCAGAATTGACTTGATGACAACAGGTTTGGGTCTTTTCTGGTTAGCCTTCAAAAGCATCAACATTTCCCAAAGTTCATTCCATGGAACACTGATTCTACAATCAAATCAGTTTGGGAAGTGCTATTCTCTATTCCCGAGGCTCCACTTAAAGAATCCAAGAAGTCTGCCAGTAGTGAACCTTTGTTATATGTATTTAAGCCAAAATTTGTCTATTTGACCAAGGATAGCATTTTCCCACGTGACTTTGGCTAACAGACTGACATACTTTGGAAAATGCTAATCTAGATGAATTCTCACAAGGAGGAAACTTACTAAGAGAATCATTGCTCAAGATCCACCAACTAGTTCATCGTTGGTTGGCATTGGAACTCAGATATTCTGACTCCCTGGTGTTCATTTTATTATACCTGAGTATTCAATGTTTTTATGGATCCCTAGTGGTGCAATGGTTAAACACTCAGCTGCTGACTACAAGGTCAGCAGTTTGAACCCACCAGCTGCTCCAAGGGAAAGATTTGGCAGTCTTCTTCCATAAAGACTGGCAGGCTTGGGAAACCTATGGGGCAGTTGTACTCTGTGGTATAGGGCCACTATGAGTTGGAATCAACTTAATTGCAGTAGGTTTGGATTTATTCAACACCCTTACTCAAGGATGAAGAGGTTCCAATTCCCCCTTCCACATCTATCCAAAAGTCCTTTCCTCATCTCAAGGAAACAGAAGGGAAAGAGTCTTTCTGACACCTGCTTCCATGAATTAAGTCAACCTAACCCTGTGATTCACCCTCATGCCTTAGACCATTTCAATGATTTTAAACAGACTTGAATAGTTTCTGTATTGATCCACATAAGATAGAAAATTCTGTCTCACCATTTGCTACCCCATTACTGCTTATTTGAAATGTTCCCTTTCTTCCCAATAACCTTGAGGGAACGGCTTTTTTCCCCCTTTAAACAGTAATGCCTCTTGAAGGCCATTTTTGTCACACTTCAGGAGTTTTTTCTCATTACCTGAGGAATCATGAGAGAGTGAAACTCTATCCATCCGGGAGCTGAAATGGAATGCATCTCCAGAACATTCACTGCTTATCTCTACTAGTCCTATTTTCTTATTGTACATAGTTGAAGTGATTAGTCATGCAGGCCCATAACATTACTACATCTCTGATTCGGAGCATTTTTCCTGGCAGTAGCAAATCATTTGTTATTCACTTACTGAACCAATTAGATATTGTCTGAAAACCTGGACCTTCTATTTTTGTTTCATTATCTTCTCACTTTCTGTTTTTCCTTTACTTTTTCTTCCTTTTTTATGTCTAAGATATTTAAAGACTAGTTTGCATCTCTGTACAGCAACATATCCTGCTACTTTATAGTTCCTGGACTAGCAGTTTGATTATCACTGGGAGCTGGTTAGAAATGCAGAATCTCAGGCCCCACTGCAGGCCTCCTAAATCAGACTCTGAATTTTACCATGATCCCTAAGGAGATTTGTGTGCACACTGTAGTTAGTGAAGCATTGATCTAGGGTATGTCACAAAGCAAGGATTTAATTTGTGAGGCTGCTGCTAGAACAAATTACAGGCAGTTCCTGGGTTATGAAGGTCCAACTTACATATAACCCGTAGTTACAAAATAAACCCATAAAGTCTATTATATTAAAAATTTGAGGTACATACAGTGTTTCATAATAACAAACATGTAAACATGTGCTACTTTGTGACACACATCAAAACATAATTATTGTTGTTGTATCATTATGTTAAAGATGTTTTGGCATATCTGGAAGTGTTTCTTTAATATTTTTATGAATAGAAAGGTACACTATATGCTAAGAAAAAAGTGTGACTAACTGACATTGGATATGAACTGTA
>NW_006926379.1:0-2411 GCF_000298275.1 Orycteropus afer afer | reverse complement strand
GGTGTGGATAGAATAAATGCAACCATCTTGCCTTCCCATATGGAATGATCCTGGGCAAGGTATTAGCATGCACGGCAGACATGTAATCAGTCCCTGGCTTTAGTCTGGCTGAGCATTTCCACCCTGTGATTTCCCTGCAGCTATCTTCTCAGGACTAATGGGGAAACGGGAATCAAGGGCTTCCTTGATTTAAAAAAATAATAATAAGAAGAAGAAGTAGAAAAAGAGTGTGATTTTTCTCAGGATACTGAGAAATGGTATGCGTGACTAGCTACTAATCTTATTTGATAAGTTAGTGATTGATTTCTTTTTACATGCATTTTGAAGTGCTGTACCTTAGCAATAGCTTTCTCTAAGGACTTTTGCACAAGCAGCTCATTACACCTCAAAAAAATCCCTGTGAGGTAAAAGAATCAATATTTATGATGCCCAGTCTTAAAACAGATGGAAACAATGCATAGAGAGAGTTAAACATGGTGAATTGCATTTCAGATTGCTAGCTCTTGGCCAAATATCCTACGTAGTTGCATCCCTAGACTCCACTTTTAGAATTAAAGAACACTAAAATCTTAAGTTTCATTAGGTTTACTATTAAGTAGTCTGAACCATCCTCTCAGTTTATAAAAGAGAGATAGATGGACACCAAAAAGCCACAAAGAAAATAAGAAGTAAAACTATCTCTATTTGCAGATGATATGATCCTACACAGAAAATCCCAAAGATTCGGTAAGAAAATCACTGGAACTACTTCAATGTTTCAGCAAAGTAGCAGAGTACAAGACCAACATATAAAAATAAGTCAGATTCCTTTACACTAATAAAGAGAACACTGAAAATGAAATCAGGAAAACAATACCATTTAAAATAATCACCCAAAAGATGAAGTACTTAGGAATAAATCTAACCAGAGACACAAAAGACCTATACAAAGAAAACTACAAAACACTACTACAAGAAATCAAAAGTGTCTACAGAAATGGTAGAATATACCATGCTCATGGATAGGAACACTTGATATCATGAAAATGTCAATAATACTCAAAGTGATCTACAGATATAATGTGACCTCAGTTCAGATTCCATAATCATAGTATTGGTGAGACCCCCAATACTATGGTCCTGGGATACATTCTGGGCCTGGAATAAAACTCACTCCCTGGGGCTGGCACTCAGCCCAATGGTAAATAAGATGTACACACAGACCACTCAACCCAGGAGGATGCACTTACATACTGAATGGAAATGCATCCCTTGGAGCAATCGACCATGGGGCACCAGAGGGGCAATATTTGCATGGATGAAATGCAGAACACACAGGAGTGGATAACTATGAGGGGCATGGGGGGTGGGTTACTGGGCAGGGAGGGGAGGAAACTGGGTTAGGGTTGGGGATGGTAAATGGAGAGTGAAACTAAATGTACAGGTAATGTTGAATGTAAAACAAACTCTTAAAATATTTTTTTAAAAAAAGAATAAATAAAGAGATAGAAAGACTAATCACCAACTTTGTACAGAAAGGAAAGAAATCCCAGAAAAGTAAAACATTACTGAAAAAGAAAAGCAAAGTAGGAGGCCTCACATTCCCCAATCTCAAATCCTACTACATAGTCATGGTAGTTAAAATAGCCTAGCACTGGTACAATGACAGACACATAGACTAGTGGAACAGGATTGAGAACCCAGAAGTAAATCCATCCACCTATGGACAGCTGATTTTTGATAAAAGGCCAAAATTCATTAAATAGGCAAGAGGTAGTCTCTTTAACAAATGATGCTAGCAAAACTGTATGTCCATTGGCAGAAAAATGAAACAGGAAACATATTTCACACCATATACAAAAATAAACTCAAGTTGGATCATAGACATGAATGCAAAACCAAAAACTATAAAGACCATCAAAGAAAAACTAGGGACAAATGTAAGGGCCCTAATACATGGCATCAATATGCCATCAAACATAACTAAAAACACACAAATGTTACAAGACAAAATAGATGATTGGTACCTCCTAAAAATTAGACAATTATGCACATCAAAAGATTTCATCGAAAGAGTAAAAAGAGGACCCACTGACAGAGAAAAAAATCTTTGGTAACAACATATCAGACAAGTGACTTATCTCTAAAATTTATAGAAAACTTCAACAACTTAACAACAAAAAGACAAATAGTCCAATTAAAAAATGGGCATATAACATGAATAAACACTTCACCAAAGGAGACATTCAGGCAGCCAACAAACAAATAAAGAAATGCATGTGATTATTAGGCATTAAAGAGAGATTAAAAGAAATAAAGTTTTTTAAAAAAAACCCAGAAAGAGGCGGGGCAAGATGGCGGACTAGGCAGAAGGATTGCACAGACCCTCTTCAACAAAGAAAAGGGAAACCAATTAACACAGACAAAGAAGA
>NW_006926378.1:7345-8847 GCF_000298275.1 Orycteropus afer afer | reverse complement strand
GCTATGAGTCGGAAACAACTCGATGGCACTTAACAACAACAACACAACATTAACTCTATATTGGCATTCTGGGGTCCTCAATTAATTCTTCAGTTTTTTGGATACACTGTCACTACCCACTTCCCTGACTCTATGATCCTTAAAGTCATTCAATATCATGTAGGCTTACTGTCTTGCCTCATTGATTGGGAGTATCACTGCCACTCATTATCTTGTAATTTTTCTTTCTCTTCTTCCTCAAGTTTCGTCCTTTTGATTCATACAAGTTCACATTACACATATATGATGCCATTTAAGAGGGTAATATTTATTCACAAATGATCATTGAACAAGACCAATTCAATTGTGTTAAAAGAAATCAGCAGACCAGTTCAAGTAAGATGGTGGAATAGGCAGAAAGACTGCACAGACCCTTTTTAACAAAAAAAAGGGGAATCAATTAACACAGATACAGAAGATATTCCTGGATCCCTGAGCTTTGAAGGGAAGGATATAGAAGTGGGCTAAACTCCAACTAGCAGAAGAATTTGCATGAAAATACCAGAAAAGGAGACATAGGGAGCTGTGGTCTGGTGGTGATCCTGATGGCACAGACAGCTTGGATATTGCCGAGTAGGATCTAAGAATTAACATAAAACTAGGCCTTGCTAGCCAGGGATTGCACAGAGGACTGCTCTGGTGGCTTGTGAATAAAAGGGGAAGTGGTGAAGAGGAAGGTGGGCTGAACTGTGGACTTTTGCCTGTCCAGAGGGTGCAGCCATTTTGAATGTTTACAAATGGTTTGACCATTTTGGACATTGAAAGCAACAGTCTTCTCCCAGATTCCGGGGACTTAAGAACAGTCTCCACTTGCCGGGAGCAACAAGGATATTCTGGACGTAGATGACTGGAAAGGGGCGACATTCCTCTTGTTACTCTAATATCCCACTCTCTCTTGGGAAATGGAAGTATGGCCATCCCTCACTCCCACCCACTTTCTAGGCCAACAGGAATTCCATCCCAGTCTAGGTGCTCGTAGGATCCTGGGTGCCCTACCCGATCCTGACCCAATTTTTTTCTCTCTTTTTTTAGTTTGTTTGTTTTTGTCTGTTTTAAAACTAGTACTATTATTATTACTTTTGTCCTTTTTATTATTCTTTATTCTTCCCTTCCCAGGTTCCAGTTTTCAGCTTTTTTTCTTTTCCTTGTTCCTGTTTCCAATTTTGTTTTCTCTCTCGTGGTTAACACTATTCCTTGTTTTTCTTTTTGTGTTTTTTTTTCCTATTTTTTTCTTAATTATACTCCTTCTCTACCTTTTTTCTCTTATTGCCTTCTCCCCACATATTGTTGTGTTTTTCTCCCCCCTTTTTCTTTTTTTGTTTACTGTTCCTGTGTGAATACACAGTGTGTTTTTTGTCCATTTGCTTTTACATTTTTGATGGTTATTCAATTGTAATTTTTTTGTCTAACTGAGTGGGAGACAGCAAAAGTCCCCATACGACACAACTACACCCACACCTCCT
>NW_006926378.1:6101-6731 GCF_000298275.1 Orycteropus afer afer | reverse complement strand
AATGAGATTGAAGACAAATACCTGAATACTTCTTTGGAAAGGGATCAGTCAGAAAAAAGATCAAAACAAAATGAAGAAAGCCTAAGGTTCATGTGAGATACCATCAAAAGGAATGACCTACATGTCATTCTACCATGCAAAAGGTGGTAGCATGGTAGAATTTTGCAAGACCAACGACTTATTCATTGCAAACACCTTTTTTCAATAACACAAATAGTAGCTATACACGTGGACTTCACCAGATGGAACACACAGGAATCAGACTGACTACATCTGTGGCAAGAGGTGATGGAAAAGGTCAGTATCTTCAGCCAAAACTAGGCCAGGACCTGACTGTGGAACAGACCATCAACTGCTCATATGCAAGTTCAACTTTAAGTTAAAGACAATAAAAAAGAAGTTCAAGAGAGACAAAATATGATTTAGAATATATCCCTCCTGAATTTAGAGATCATCTAAAGAATAGATTTGATGTATTGAACACCAATGACTGGAAACCAGATGAATTGTGGGATGACATCAAAAGCAGCATCCATGAAGAAAGCAAGAGATCACTAAAAGAAAATAAAAGAAGAGAAGACCAAAATGGATGACAGAAGAGACTCTGAAACTTGCCCTTGAGCAGAGAGT
>NW_006926378.1:2447-5135 GCF_000298275.1 Orycteropus afer afer | reverse complement strand
AAGCTGGACTATATGAAGAAAGATGTGGTATCGTGATTGGAGGAAGAATCATTAACAACCTGAGATATGCAGATGATACAACTTTGCTTGCTGAAAGTAAGGATGACTTAAGGCACCTACTGATGAAGGTTGAAGAATACAGTCTGCAGTATGGATTACATCTCAATATAAAGAAGATAAAAATCCTCACAACTGGACCAATAGGCAGCATCACGATAAATGGAGAAAAGATTGAGGTTGTCAAAGAATTCACGTTGCTTGGTTCTACAATCAAGGTCAATGGAAGCAGCAGTCAGGACATTACACAACGTGTAGCACTGGGCAGGTCAGCTGCAAAGGAACTGTTTCAAGTGCTGAGGAGCAAGGATGTCTCCTTGAGGCCTAAGGTGCGCCTGACACAAACCTATTCCCAGTCGCCTTGCATGCATGTGAGAGCTGGACAATGAATAAGGAAGACCAAAGAAGAGTTGAATGTTAATGGATTAAATGTACCACTCAAGAGATGGAGAGTTGCAGATTGGATAAGAAAACAAAATCCATCAATATGCTGTCTACAAGAGACACACTTTAGAGACAAAGACAAAAACAGACTAAAAATCAAAGTTTAGAAAAAGTATATCAAGCAAATGGCAACCGTAAAAGAGCAGGACTGGCAATATTAATTTCTGATCAAATTGACTTTAAGACTAAAACCACCATATGAGACAAGGAAGGCCTTTATATAATGATTAAATGATCAAATGAAGAAGAAGATATAACCATAATAATTATCTATGGACTGAGTGAAAGAGCCCCAAAATATATAAATCAGACTTTAAAAGAGTTGAAAAGCCAAATATATGACTCCACAGTCATAGTGGGAGACTTTAATACACCACTTTCAATGAAAATTGAACAACTGGAAAGAAACTCAACAAAGATGCAGAAGAGCTAAACAATACAATATACCAACTTGACCTTATAAACATCTATAGAGCATGTCACCCAACAACAGCACAATATACATTCTTTTCATGTGCACATGGAACATTTTCCATGATAGACCATATGTTAGGCCATAAAGTAAGCCTTAATAAATTTAAAAACATTGAAATACTCCAAAGCATCTTCTTAGATCATAATGCTATCAAATTAGAAATCAACAATAGGAAAATTAACAGAAAAAGAGTAAACACATGGAAACTGAACAACACCCTCCTTAAGAAAGACTGGGTAAGAAAACAAATAAAAATTGAAATTCAAAAATACCTTGAATCAAACGAGAATGAAAACACAACATGCCAAAATCTTTGGGACACAGCAAAAGCAGTGATCAGAGGCCAATTTATAGCAATAAATGCAACACAAAAAAAAGATAGAGCCAAAATCAACTTTAAAACCAACATCTCCAACAATTAGTAAAACAACAGCAAGAAAAGCCTATAGTAACCAGGAGAAAGGAAATAATAAAGATTTGAACAGAAATCAATGAACCAGAAAATAGAATGGCAATAGAAAAAATCAACAAGACCAGAAGTTGGTTTTTGAAAGATCAATAAAATTGACAAACCACTGGCAAATTTCACAAAGGAAAAGAGAGAGAGAACACAAATAACAGGAATAAGAAATGAATTGGGTGACATCACAATAGAACCAACTGAAATAAAAAGGATAATATCAGGAGACTATGAAGAACTGTACTCCAACAAATTTGAAAATCTAGAAGAAATGCACAAATTTCTGGAAACACACCACTTACCTAAACTAACACAGAGTGATGTGGAAAAGTTGAATAGATCCATAGCAAAAGAAGATGAACAGATCATCAAAAATTTACCAACAAAAAAAAGTCCTGGCCCAGACTGTTTCACTGGAGAATTCTACCAAACATTCAGAGAGGAACTGACACCATTCCTTCTCAAACTATTCTAAAAGATAGGAAAGGATGGGATCCTCCCTAACTTATTTTATGAAGTAAGCATAACCTTGATACCAAAACCAGGCAAAGACATCACTCAAAAAGAAAACTACACCCCAAGATCCCTCATGAATATAAATGCAAAAATCTTCAACTAAATCCTAGACAATTGACTCCAACAACATATCAAGAAAATCATTCATTATGACCAAATGGGGTTCATCCCAGGTATGCAAGGATGGTTCAACTTTAGAAAAACAATCAACATCATCCACCACATAAATAAAACAAAGAAAAGAACCATATGATCATATCCATTGATGCAGAAAAGGCATTTGATAAAATCCAACACCCATTTCTGATCATAACTCTCAGCAAAATAGGAATAGAAGGGACATTCCTCAACATAATAAAGGGCATCTATGCAAAACCAACAGCCAACGTCATTCTCAAAGGAGAGAGACTGAAACCATTCCCCTTCCAAAAAGGAACCAGACAAGGATGCCCTCTATCACCACTGCTATTCAACATTGTACTGGAAGTCCTAGCCAGGGCCGTAAGGCAAGAAAGGGAAATCAAAGGCATCCAAATAAGTAAGGAACAAATCAAACTATCCCTATTTGCTGATGATATGATCCTACACCTAGAAAACCTGAGAGACTTGGTCAAAAACCCACTGGAACTAATTGAGAGGTTTAGCATTGTGGCAGGATATGAGATCAACATCCAAAAATCAGTTGGATTCCTCTACACCAGCAAAGAGATTGCTGAAAAAGAAATAAGGAAATCAA
>NW_006926378.1:0-1268 GCF_000298275.1 Orycteropus afer afer | reverse complement strand
AATAGAGGAGCACAGTATGCTGTTTGTGTAGAAAACATACAAAGAAAATCAAAATCGTGGGCAAGTCACTCCAACATACAATCACCAATTAAATATAAATACAAAAATGTCACAATGCCTCAGAGACAACAGAGCATCACAGTCCACACAAAGAAGCAAAATAAAGCAGAAGAAACAAGGGACCAGGATACAGACCCAAAACACATTCCTGAAGAAGATGCAGCATTGGACTCCCTGATAAGGAATTCAAATGAATTATATTTAGATATCTTCAATGAATTGAGAGACAGATCAAGGAAAACACAGAGAAAACCCTAGAACAATTTCAAAGGACAATACAAGAACAAAATGACAAAATAAATGAAAACTTAGAAATGATATAAAATCTACATACAGAAATCCAGAAGATTAATATGAAATTTTCAGAAATAGATATGACACTGAATGGGCAAAGGACCAGAATGGAATCAATGGAAGACAGAATTAGGGAGATTGAAGGTGAATACTTGAACACTTCTTTGGAAAGGGATCAGTCAGAAAACAGATCAAACAAAATGAAGAAAGCCTAAGGTTCACGTGGGATACCATCAGAAGGAATAACCTATGTGTCATTGGAATTTCAGAACAGGAAGAGAAATATAAAACCACAGAGAAAGTTGTTGAAGATTTTTTGGAAGAGAATTTTAGTGGTATGATGAAAGATGAGAATATATCCATTCATGAACCTCAATGAACTCCAAACAGGATAGACCCCAAAAGAAAATCACCCAGAAATATCATCATTAAACTTGGCAAAACCAAAAAAAGACAAAGAAAGAATCATGAGAGCAGCATGGGAAAAGCAAAAATTTACCTACAAGGGGCAACCAACAAGACTAAGCTCAGATTTCTCAGCAGAAACCATGCAGGCGAGAAGACAATGGGATGGTATATATAAAACACTGAAAGAGAAAAATTTCCAGCCAAGAATTATGTACCCAGCAAAATTGTCCTCAAATATTATGGTGAAATTAGGACATTTCCAGATAAGCAGAAATTAAGGGAAATTAAGACCAGCCTTACAAGAGATGTTAAAGGGAGCCCTTTGGATAGAAAATCAACAACAGCCAACAACAACAACTGACCATTAACACACATGATGACATAACCCAGAAACCAATCTAGCTATGAAAGTATCCAAAGTAAATAAGCCTACAAGATTGTAAACAGGGAACCAGAGACATCAATTGACAAATGAGGACAACTACAAACCAAAAAGAGGGAAAAAA
>NW_006926377.1:10059-10603 GCF_000298275.1 Orycteropus afer afer | reverse complement strand
TTAAACCAAACCAAACCAAACTCATTGCTGTCAAATTGATTCTGACTCATACAGACTCTATAGGACAGGGTAGAACTGCTCCATGGGATTTCAATGTCATTAGTGAAATACAATTTAAAACCATAAAGAGATACCACTTCACATCCACTAACATAGCTATAATAAAAAAAGACAGTAATAATAAACTTTGGCATGGATGTGTATAAATTGGATCCTTCATGCTGTTTTTGGAAAACAATCTTTCAGTTACTCAGAAAGTTAAACAGAGAATGCATGTTGTTGTTACGTGCCATCGAGTTGGACCCGACCCATAGCAACCCCTCCTTGGGTTTTCGAGGCAGTATCACTACCGAAGTAGATTGCCCCATCTTCCTTCCGAGGAGTGGTTGGTGGGTTTGAACCGCCAGCCTTCTGGTTAGCAGTCAAGTGCCTTAGGTGCTATGCTAACAGTGAATGAATATGATCCAACAATTCCACTGCCAGGCATTACCCAAGAGGCCTCAAAACACATGTCTGCACAAAAAACTTGTATACAAATGTTCAT
>NW_006926377.1:7233-8124 GCF_000298275.1 Orycteropus afer afer | reverse complement strand
CAGTAGGATAAAATCAAAACAGTTGAATTGCTAAGAGCAGGCTATATCCAAGGTTGGGAAATAAGGGTAGGGATAGCTTTACTTTTGATAGATACAGTCAATATCTAAAATAATTCCTAGCACCATTATAGGAGCTCTGATAGCATAGTGCCTAAGGCACTTGACTGCTAACCAGGATGCTGGCGGTTCAAATCCACCAGCCATTCCTTGGAAGGAAGGTTGGGCAATCTACTTCCATAGTGATACTGCCTCGGCAACCCAAGGAGGGGTTGCTATGAGTTGGGTCCAACTCGACAGCACATAACAACAACAACATCATGATTATAGACGTTTCTACTTTTATATAGAAGAAACATAATAAACATTTAATAAATGGACTAATAAAATACTAATATAAACCACATCTTTGCTTGATAACCATTTATGGCTCCACTGACTACAGATGAAATTTGTCATCCTTATCTGACGACAGACCATCTTTCTAGAGATTATCCATATCATATAACTATGACACACTGCATTTTTATAACTCACTGTTTTTTTCTCAGCATAGACTTGTTGTTCAGTGGCATGCCCACTACACATTTAGAACATTAATTTCTTTGGATATTCATGACACTGGGATTATTCAATCAACCTGAGCTGCTGAGCAAATACTATGGGTTAATAGTACAATCAATTTTAAAAATCCATTTGGAAAAATAAAGGAGATACAGACAAAAGACCCAGTGTCTGGAGCCAAAGAATCCTATAGTAAAGTACAAACCACAGTTATGTTTTATCCACAGTGCCTAGGGCAGTTCCTGGAACAACATAGGTTTATAGCAAATATTAGTTTGAAACTCTGAAACTTGCTCTTGAATGGAGAGTAGCTAAAGTGAATGGAAGAAA
>NW_006926377.1:3039-3513 GCF_000298275.1 Orycteropus afer afer | reverse complement strand
CTTAGGGCAATTTCACAATGATAATTCTACTTAATTTAAGTGAAACCAAATCAGTCCAAACCCACTGTCATCAAGTGGATTCTGACTCATAGTGACTCCCATTGGGTTTCCAAGGCTGTAAATCTTTATGGAAGTAGATTGCCTCATCTTTTTCCTACTGAGCAGCTGGTGGGTTTGAGCCACAGACCTTCTCGCTAGCAGCCAAATGCTATACCCACTACATCACCAGAGCGCTTTTAAATGATGTGAGCAGGGGAATAACTGGATCAGCCTCTGGAATAGTGCTAGGGAGTATTACTGACTCATTATGTTGGATCCTGAGCTGAGTTTCCTCTTAGATGGATCCTAATGGTTATAAGGACAGACAACAACATGTACTTACCACTCAAATCTCTATTTACAGATTCCATCACCAATTTTTCTTACATCTTATTTTGGAGGGAGAATTGTATTGTGATTAAACTTTTGATTTCT
>NW_006926377.1:0-601 GCF_000298275.1 Orycteropus afer afer | reverse complement strand
ACCTCTCCTTGGGTTTCTGAGGCAGTATCACTACGGAAGTAGATTGCTCAGCCTTCTTTTCGAGGAGTGGTTGGTAGTTTTGAACCACCAGCCTTCTGATTAGCAGTTAAATGCCTTAGGCACTACGCCACCAGAGTTCCTTTTATATGGAGTAGGAAACCAAAACATTAGTTTGACTTGCTTTTTTGCAGTATTTGCTTTATTGCAGTGGCCTGGAACCAAACCATCAATATCTCTAATATATACCTGTAATTAATGAACTTGCCCAGTAACGGCAAGTTTGGATGTTTGAATTCACTTAGAGATGTATATATCTTTTTCTAACTGTTGTAGCAGAAAAAACAAGCAAGCAAAAAACCCGCTCATAATAATGTGATATAGAATATTTATTATAATGTGATTAAGAGTACTTATTGAAAAAAAAAGGAAAAATATATGCAAATGTGGGGAGACACCAGCCAGCCCACATAAGTGAGAACAGATGACTTCAACTAGAAAACTTCTAACAAAAGCATATACAGTCTAGAGAACAAAGAAATTACAATACAGTCATTTGATTGGTTAGCCTTTGATGGCAGTCACAAGGAGTATGGATTAGGGA
>NW_006926376.1:8043-8841 GCF_000298275.1 Orycteropus afer afer | reverse complement strand
CATCCAAGTTGGTAAGGAGGAAGTCAAACTATCCCTATTTGCTGATGATATGATCCTATACCTTGAAAACACAAAAGACTCAGTAAAACATCTACTGGAACTAATTAAGAGATTTAGCATGGTGGCAGGGTACAAGATCCACATCCAAAAATCAGTTGGATTCCTCTTCATCAGTAGATTGCTGAAATAGAAATAAGGAAATAAATACCATTTACTATAGCTACCAAAATAAATAAATAAATAAAATACTTGGGAATAAATCTTACCAGGGACACAAAAGGTCTGTACAAAGAAAACTATAAAAGACTACTTCAAGAAACCATGAGACCTACATAAATGGAAGAACATACCGTGCTCGTGGATAGTAAGATTGAACATTGTGAAAATGTCTATTCTACCCAAAGCAATCTATACATTCAATGCATTCCCAATCCAGATGCCATCAACATTCTTTAAGGAGATGGGAAAACCAATCCCTAACTTTATATGGAAAGGAAAGAGACCTTGATTAAGCAAAGAACTATTGAAGAAGAAGAACAAAATAGGAGATCTCACACTGCCAGATCTCAAAACCTACTGTACAGCCACAGTAGTCAAATCTGCCTGCTATTAGTAAAATGACAGCCACATAGACAATGGAATAGAATTGAGAACCCAGAAGATCCATTGACCTATGGTCAGATGTCTTTGACAAAGGGCTGAAATCCATTTAATGGGGAAGAGAATGTTTGTTTAATAAATGGTGCTGGCAAAGCTGGATATCCACATGCAGAAAAATGAAACAAGATCTGTACCTCA
>NW_006926376.1:7337-7943 GCF_000298275.1 Orycteropus afer afer | reverse complement strand
ACTCGACAGTACATAACAACAACAACAATATATGGCATAAATAGACTAGCAAGCATAACTCAAAATGCACAAACAGTAGAAGGGAAACTAGATGAATGGGACTTTCTAAAAATTAAATTTTTATGTGCTTCCAAAGACGTCTCAAAAAGAGTCAAAAGAGAGCCTACATATTGGGAAAGGGTATTCGGCAATGACATATCTGACAACGGGCTTATCTCTAGAATTTATAGAAAACTCCAACACTTCAACAACAAAAAGACAAACAATCCAATTCAAAAATGGGCAGAAAACATGAATAGACACTTCACCAAAGAGAATATTCAAGTGGCCAACAAACTTATAAAGAAATGCTCATGATCATGAGCCATTAGAGAGATGCAAATGAAAACAACGAAATACAATCTTGCCCCAGCACTAGTACCAAAGTTCAACAAGACAGAAAATAAGAAATGCTGGCGAGGTTGTGGAGAGATTGGGACTCTCATACACTGCTGGTAGGACTGTCAAATGATACAACCACTGTGGAAAACAGTATGGCGATTCCTTAAAAATTTGGAAATAGAAATACCATTTGACCCAGCCATTCCATTACTAGGTATATATCCT
>NW_006926376.1:4215-5879 GCF_000298275.1 Orycteropus afer afer | reverse complement strand
ATCTGCAGCCTATATGACCATGAGACCAGAAGAGCTAGATGGTGCCCGGCTACCACGGTCAAACACTCAGAGTGGGCTCTATGTAGGAGATCTTGGATAGAGTGGGAGAACAATGTGGAAGAAAAGTCAAAATCATTTGAAAAAAAAAAAACAGGGACCATGTTTGCTGGTCTGATAGAGCCTGATGGAACCATTTAGACTATGGCCCCTCACTGCCCTTCGGGTCTGGAATTGAACCCATTCCTGTGGCTTCCAGCCAAACAAAAGACAGACGTATGTGGTGAAAATTTACATTAGGTAGATAGGCTCCTAGGAGAGAACAATCAAGGGAGAATAGAAGGGTTGTATATGCACAGGGAGACAGCTCAGGGGGCAAGAGTGCATGGGAGGGAAGAATGCAGAGAAGAAGTAACTATGGGGAGGAAGTGGGAGGGGAGCTGTTGCATTGTGATAAATTGTAGTCAATGTCATGAGACATTGTGTATGTGAACTGCTGTATGGAAAGTGAATTTGCTCTGTAAATGTTCACCCAAATCACAATAAAAAAATTAAGTAATAATCCACTTTTAGATTTACAGAAATACTGTAGAGATGTGACAGAGCATATATCCCACATTTAGTTTATACTATTAACATCTATATCGGTATGGTACAATTGTTGCAATTAATAAACCAATATTGATATCCACTTCTCTCTTTTTGTTTCCCAGTTTTTTTCAGACTCCCCTTGCTTCTTGTAAACATTTGCGGGGAAGCTTAAGGAAAAAGCTCTGCTGGAATTTGATATTTATTTTTCTCCTTACTGATAATTTGAAGTTTATAGTGTCCTTTGCTTTCTAGTCATGCTGAAGGTGTGGGTTGTATGTTTGGCTTTATTTGCTCTTCTTATTGATTTTTTTAGTTTGTTTAAGGATATGTAGAAAGATTTTAATTCAAGCATCTGCTATTATCCTGGGCTACCTGGAAGGTCACTGGTCTTTCTTCCTATCTTTAAGTACTTTCTTAAATAGGTTTCTGGAATGCGATACTCTCCTAATATACCTAATTCACTAAATTTCTACTCTTCCTCTATCTCTTTTATAAACTCCGCTTCCTCTTCCCAATCTCAAAATCATGGGGCCCATGCAGGACTTTGTCTTCTCATCTCCATCACACCCACTACCTACATTGATCTTATCCATTTCCATCCCTGACCTTGCTCCTGAATTCTAGATTTGTATGTGCAATTACCCTCACAACATCTCCATTTGAGAGTCTAATATGCATCCCAAACATAATGTAAAACAGAACTCTTGTTTCCTTACCCCTCTTAACCTACTTGGAGTCCCTTGCTGGCATAAGCAGCTAAGCGCTTGACTGCTCCCTGAAAAGTTGACAGTTTGAACATACCCAAATATGCCTTGAAAGAAAGCTCTGGTGATCTGCCTTGAAAACTCTATGGAGCACAGTTTTACTCTGTGCATGTGGAGTCACTATGAATAGGAATCAACTTTGTATCAACTGTTCGTTTGTTTTTCCCGAAGCATACTCCTCTCCTGTTCGGTGTCATCAAGGCAATTCCAATTCATAGTAACCATACAGGACAGAGTAGAACTGCCTCATAGGGTTTCTTAGGCTGTAATCTTTAGGGGAGCAGATCACTAGGTCTTTTCCTGCAGAGAAAA
>NW_006926376.1:0-3540 GCF_000298275.1 Orycteropus afer afer | reverse complement strand
AACCTTCCTTCCAAGGAGTGACTGGTGGGTTTGAACCGCCAGCCTTCTGGTGAGCAGTCAAGTGCCTTAGGCACTATGCCACCAGAGCTCCCTAGTATTGCTATAAAAGAAATATCACAATATTTAACAAACAGAAATTTATTTCCTCACAGTTTAGGAAGCTAGATGTCCAAATTCAGGGTGCTGGCTCTAAGGGAAGGTTCTATTTCTCTCTGTTGACTCTGGGGGTAAGTCCTTGTCTCTTTTCAGCTTCTGTTCCTAGGTTCCTTGGCAGTCATGTGGCCTGGCATCTATCTTTCCCCATCTCTACTTGCCTGCTTCCTTGCTTAATCAGCTCTTTCATATCTCAAAAGAGATTGATTTAAGGCACACCCTATACTAATACTGCCTCATTAACAAATAAAGCCCATTCCCAAATGGGGTTATAACCATAGGACGAGGGGTTAGGATTTATAATACACCTTTTGGGGGTACGCGATTTAATCCATAACAATGACTAAGGTGTGTCTGGCCCAATTCAATTTCTTTGTGTGCATGCAAAAGCTGAATATTGTTCTGTTCAAACTGTAGTGTTGATGAAGAATATTGAATATATTATGGACTGTAAGAAGAATGAACTCTAATACAACCTGAATGCACCTCTGAAGTGAGGATTGAAAGACTTTATATTACTTCCTTTGGGCACATCATCAAGAAACACCAATCACTAGTAAAACAAATCATGTTTGGTAAAATAGAGGATCAGAGAAAATGAAGGGAACACTCAATGAGATGGATTCACATAACAGCCACAGGGAACTCACATATACCAATAATCATGAAGATGTGGTAGCACTGGGCAATGTTTATTTCTGATATACACAAAGGAGCCATGAATTGGAAGCACTCAATGATAACTAACAATGACAACAACAACCCACCTTATGACCTCATGTCCTATCATTTCTGCCCCTTCTCCTCAAGCCATCTGCTACAGCCACATTTGTCATCCTGGTCTTCAAACACATCAAGCTCATTTTTCCATCAGGGACTTTAAACTTGCTGTCATCACTGCCTGAAACATTCTTTTTAGAAACTTTATAAAGCTTTCTCCCTCACTACATTCAAGGTTCTGTTCAAATGTCACCTCTTTTGAGGGGCATTTCCTGAAATCCCATCTAAACTTTCATCACTTAATTGCATGACTCTCAATCTCCTTCGCCTGCTATATTTTCCTTCAAAATATTTATCAGCATCTTTAGAATGCCTACATTAATTATTTTCATATTCACCATTGCATTCCGAGTGGCTAGAACAGTACCTGGCACATGGCATTTAATAAGTATTTGTTGAATAATTGAATAAGTGAACAAATGAATTATACATTTTTGAGCTCCAATCTTATTTGGGTCCTCACATTGCTAAGAAATCATTTTAGTTAATTCCCATTTATCTTCCTAATGGCTACTTCAAACATTTATTGCTCTCTTCAAATCTTCTTCTCTTTTACCTTAGTAGATAATCATGGAGAATATTTGTTTTGCTTTCTTGCTGCAAAAAGGGCATGGGGTCAGCATCTTCTGACCTCCTCTAACTTCACAAGAGGAAGAAAGAATCACCACCAGCAGCCCAAGGCTTATTCCTATGAGGCCAGAAATGCTGCCTTTTACCAATTCTGATACCAACCTTCCCTTCCATGGCACTCACTACTTCTCTGCTGGGTTCGATAATCATTGCAATGGCCACACAAAACTCACAGACAGTACTCATGATTATGGGGTTTATTAGGGAAGTAACAGGTTACAATTCAAGTTCAGGAATGAGCTCAGAATATAGTTCTTTGATCAGGACAGTCTCTCTACTGCTATGCCCTCAGGCACGCCTCTGGTCCTTGGCCTCTCGGCCTGGCCTCTGCCCTGCTCGGGCAAGTGGTACAAAGCTCATTTAGCTCTGCCAATAGGTACACCTATGTGCATCCCACTCCACCAGCAAGCCTCCTGCCCAAAGGGACTCAGCTTTCTCACTCTGTGGGCTGGAAAACCTGCCTCTCTGTCTTGTGCCTGTTGGTTTCTCAGCCAGGTCTCTGCTGGGTTGTCTATGCCGGTCATCTCTGCCAAGGAGGTCCAGTGCAGGGATCTCAGGTCCAAGGACATGCTCTACTTCACTTCTAGTTCTTCTCTCTTGATGGCAGTGAGATTCCCCACCTCTGTCTCTAGGAAGGCTCATTTTAAGCCTGACAGAGTGACAAAACTAACCAATATCAACATCAGAGTTTTACTCACCTTATTTGCATGGTCCCACCCAATAAGTTTGGTTTGGTTTTTGGTTACCTAGTAATCCAGTGGAAGTTACAAAGTCTATGGCTAGAAAAGCCATACAAAGTAACGCACTGTGCCATGCTTAGCTTCCCAGAATCTTTAGAACACCCTTCCAATGCTCCTGTCTTTCTAAAGTATATGCCAGAAATGTGCTTTCCAACTTCCTTTGAAGCTAGGGTAATGGCAGCACCACTGCTGGTCTGTATAGATCTTTGTGCATGTTTGTTAGGAAAAAGTTCCATCTCTGTGAAGATGCAGTCCTACAGGCTTACAGAGAAGTGTGACCACAGTGCTTTTATAAGAGTCAGGGGAAAAAAAAGTCCAGAGAGATATAATGATAGGATATTTTATTTTACTAAAAAAAGAAAAAGGAAATAATGCCCATCAAATAATTCTTATAAACTGTCAGGTTTTTCCTTCTCTCCTTCCTTCTTGTCTTGGAGGAAACTCTGTCTCTGATGACTTTGATCAAGGCTGATTTTTCTACATAAGCTCCTGTTCTTATCATGCACTACAATACTGCCCATATCCATTATCTTCATTCTCTCCTATTTACTTCTTTTCTTCCAAATATAAATAGGCTAAAATGCCATCACTGTAAGGAAATCTCTCGACATTGTTAAAACTCCTCCCAACCCTGAAAGGGAGGAATCAGATCCAGGTAAGGGGAGGTTGGAGAGGTTTTGAGCAGCTAAGGGAGACAAACTTGTCTGTCAGTTTGTCCTACTGTGGTGACCTGTTGCTGTGAGTCTTGAGGCTGTGCCACCAGTGTTTCAAACCCAGAGGAGTGCACATGGTGCACAGGTATCAGCTGAGCTTGCAGACTGAGACAGACAAGAAAGAAGGGAAAGGCCATCCACTTCTCAAAGAATTGGCCAGGAAAACCTTAAGAAGAGCAGAGAAACACTGTCTGATTCATTGTGATGCAACTTTATGAATAGTCCGGAAATATTGTCCAATACAGAGGAAGGGGACGTGTCACTTAGGTTAGAAGGCTCTTAAAATGCGACTGGGAAAGAGCTGCATCATCAGAGTAAAACCAGCCTTACTGATATGGATAAGGTAAAGCTTTCAAGACCACTATTTGCTGACCTGACATGACTCAAATTGAGGAGAAACAGCTGCAAACATCCATTAATAATTGGAACATGGAATGTATGAAGTATGAATCTAGGAAAATTGGGAGTTGTCAAAAAATAAATGGAACACATAAAGATTGATATCCTTGGCATTAGTGAGCTGA
>NW_006926375.1:7428-8689 GCF_000298275.1 Orycteropus afer afer | reverse complement strand
GATACCATCAACATTTTTAAGGATAGGGAAAAACCAATTATTAACTTCATTTGGAAAGAGACCTCAGATAAGCAAAGCACTACTGAAGAAGAAAAACAAAGTGAGATGTCTCACTCTCGGATCTCAAAACCTACTATATTTGTTAAAATAGTGTAGTATTGGTACAATGATAGACAGATGGACCAACAGAATAGAACAGAACGCCCAGAATTAGACCCATCCATCTATGGACAGCTGAATTTTGATAAAGGACCAAAACCCATTAAATAGGGAAGAGATAGCCTCTTTAACAAATGGTGCGGGCAAAATTGAATATCCACCTGCAGAAAAATGAAACAAGACCAGTACCTCACCCCAGACACAAAAACAAATGCAGGCTGGATCAAAGACTTAAATGTAAAACCCAAAACTATAAAGCTCATTAAAGATAAAATAGGGGCAAATCTAGGGGCCCTAATTTATGGCATAATAGACTATGAAGCATAACCTAGAACATACAGGTGGTGGAAGAGAAGCTAGATGACTGGGACCTTTTGAAAATTAAATTCTTATGTGCATCAAAAGCAGCAAAAGGGTAAAAAGAGAACCTACAGATTGGGAGAATATATTTGCCTATGACATATCTGACAAAGGACTTAGCTCCAAAATTTATGGAAAACTTCAATACCTCAACACCAAAAAGACAAACAATCCAATTGAAAAATGAGCAAGGAACTTGAACAGACACTTCACTAAAGATTATATGCTGGCAAAACCAAAAACAAAACCAAACACATTGCCATTGAGTCAGATCCAATTCATAGCGACCCCTCCTTGGGTTTCCAAGGCAGTTTCACTATGAAAGTAGATTGCCCAGCCTTCACAAACACAATCATTAGCCATAAGAGAGATGCACATCAAAACAATAATGAGATCATCTCACCCCAACAATAACAGCAAAGTTCAACAAGACAGAAAATAACAAATGCTGGTGAGGTAGCAGAGAGATTGGAACTCTCATACACTGCTGGTGAGACTGTAAAATGGTACAACCACTGCGGAAAATGGTATGGCATTTCCTAAAAAACTGAAAATAGACATACCATTTGAACCAGAAATTCCATTACTATAGCTATCCTAATTTATCCTATATATCCTAAAGAGGTGAAAGACAAGATACGAACAGACATATGCACACCTATGTTCATTGCAGCACAAGTCACTATAGCAAAGAGATGACAACAACCTAAATGCTCATCAAAAGATGAATGGATAATCAAAT
>NW_006926375.1:5628-6823 GCF_000298275.1 Orycteropus afer afer | reverse complement strand
AAAGGAGGACACCGAAATGTGCACATAAGTTATAGGTGACAGAGGCAAATACCAGTATATGCATAGTGCTGCACTACCACTAACACCAAACACCAGGCTACAGATAAATGCATAGAAAACTGAAAAGATCAGATGGGAGCTGGCAAACAGGAATGTACCCTATACCAATGACAGATTTAGCTGAAGATAATCTTACATAGGTAGTAGTGATACAAAATAATTACAATCATTACAGAAGCAACAGAAGACAGAGTTGGAGTAATTCCTCAGAGACAGCCAAACACCTTGGGAGAGAGAACCACTGGGTCTACTGACTTAAGACCATTGTATGGGGGGGGGGGCACCAGGCTCAATTGGTACAACACAGTACATAAAAATCTTGTTCCACAACCTACTTTGGTCAGTGGCGACTAGGGACTGCTTTCGAGCAGTCATTTAAGATGTAGCTAATGGTGTCCTCTCTTCTGAAGTGAGGAAGAGTGAAAAAAGTCCAGGGCACATGGAAACAATTAGTCCAAGGATATGATGGACCTTGAGACCAGAAGAACTAGATGGTGCCAGGTTACCAATGCCAACCACTCAGGAAGGGATCAAAACTGGAGATTCTGGATAGAGTGGGAGAAAAATGTGGAACAAAATTAAAAAAACACAATAATGACAAGAATTACTGGTTAGATGCAGTCTGGTGGGATAGCAACTGCCTGCCCCCCAAAACTATGACCCTGGGATGCACTTCAGGCCTGGGATAGGACTCACTCCCAAGGACTGGTTCTCAGCCCAATAGTAGAAAGACTTACATGCAGAACACCCAACCCAGGGCAATGCACCCATCTACTCTATAAAATCTGAAAACAGAGATACACACCATGGAGCAATAGGCCCTGATGCCAGAGGGGTGGCATTCACATGGAGGGAAAGCTAGACAGACAGGAATGCATAGTTAAGAAGGGCACAGGGAGGGGGAGATTACAGGAAAGGGAAAGAAGGAGAGTGGGGTAGTGTTGTGCAAGTTAATCAGGGCATGAAATCAAATGTACATGAACCATTGAATGTAAAACAAATTCTGCTCTGTAAATTTGCACCCAAAGCACACACACACATACACAAAAAAAACCTGGATATCCATTTGCAGAAAAATGAAACAATATCCATACTTCACAACACACACAAAAACTAACTCCAGATGGATCAAATA
>NW_006926375.1:854-4540 GCF_000298275.1 Orycteropus afer afer | reverse complement strand
AACATGGATGAACTTGGAGGACATTATGCTGAGGGAAATAAGGTCAATCACAAAAGGACAAATATTACTAGTTTATTATTGTAAAAAGTCAAGGAAAGGTTTATATATGGAAGGACACTTTCTTAGTTGGTTACCAGGTGTGGGAGGGGAGGGAAGGAAACACTGCAAAAATAAAAATAAAATAAAAGCATGTATAGGAGAACTGTGTTCCCAAGGAGCAGAAAACATGGATTATTCTCCTCTGTTCATGGAACATGTATAAAATTAATTATGAACTACAGTACAAAGAAGGACAAATGAGTATCAAAAAGTAGATGTTATAAACCATGTTCTGTAACATAAGGCTCTCAAAATGAATAAAATGAACAAAAACAGTGATGCATACTCATTTGGAAATTTCAAATTTTTTTTAAACTGCTCTTAGATCTAAGAAGAAATCAAAGTAAATCTGAAATTTTCTAGACATAAATGAAAAGGAAAATACTTTTTATATGGCAAAAAGGACTCAGAGATAAAGATGTGCCCAAAGGAAAATGTATAGCCTTAAGTGCATTTGCTCAAAAGATAAAATCTGAAAAGATAGTGATGATGATTGCACAACATGATGAAATTAATGTTACTGAATTGTACATGTAAAATAGGTTGAAATAGAAAATGTCATTGCTATATACATACTTACCAAAATAAAAAAAAATAAAAAAAAAACTAATAGAAATTGTAGATGAAATAAGGATTCAACTTTAAAAAATAAAAAAGGAACATACCTATTGAAAAGAAATAGACCTAAAACTAAACGCACTGCTGTGGAGTTGATTCTGACTTACAGTGACCCCCTAGGACAAAGCAGAAGTGCCCCAAGGGGCACCGCATAGATTACATAGACTGTAATCTTCTCAGAAGGACACTGCCACATCTTTCTTCCGCCGAGCTACTGGTGGGTTAGAACTGTTGGCCTTTTGATTAGCAGCCAAGCACTTTAACCACTGCACTTCCAAAGGCCCTTAAAAGAACTAGAGGGAATAATTTAATAAATAGAAAGTGAATAAATATAGACACTGAAATTAGTCAACCAGAAAACAATAAAGAGAACTAGATTTTAAAAATCCAAAACTTGATCCTAAAAGATAAATGACATACAAGACTGAGAAACAAGAACAAAACAAAAGGAATTAAATCAAAACAAAAACATAGATATGAGAAAGGATAAACCACAGACATAGAAATTAAAGTTTTTTGAAGCTAATATTTGCAACTTTATAGCAATACTAAATTAAGGATTTTCTAGTAAAATTTAAATCAATAATTTACACTAAGTAGAAAACTTGAACAATAAAACCAGTGAAAGCCTTAGTTATTTTGTGCTGCTTTAGCAGAAGTACCACAACTGGGTGGCTTTAACAAATAGAAATTTATATTTCTCATAGTTTAGGAGGCTAGAAGTCTAAATTCAGGGTGCTGGATTTATGGGAAGGTTTTCTCTTGTCAGCTCTGAAGAAAGATCCTTTTGTCTTTGAGCTTCTGTTCCTGGGTAATTTCTACATGGCTTGTTATCTCTCTTCCCCCACCTCTAGTTTTCTCATGCTTATTTAATCTCTTTTATATCTCAAAAGGGAGCTCTGGTGGCATAGTGCCTAAGGCATTTGACTGCTAACCAGAAGGCTGGTGGTTCAAATCCACTAGCCACTCCTCAGAAGGAAGATTGGGCAATCGACATCCGTAGTGATACCGCCTCAGAAACCCAAGGAGAAGTCACTATGAGTCGGATACAACTTGAAGGCTGTGAGTTTATATCTCAAAAGAGGAAAGAGCTTTCCTCTTAAGATTGGAACAAGGATGCTCACTCCCACTATTGCTGTTCAACATTGTACAGGAAAAGCTAGCCAGAGAAAGTGTTGGTCTTAGGTGCAGTTGAGTTGGCTCAAACTCATAGCAACCCTACATACAACAGAAAGAAACTGTGGTAGTTAAGGTTGTTGTCAACTTGGCTGGGCCTGGTTTAGTGGCTGGGCAGCTGGATGTAGTTATTCCCCGTGGTGAGATTGGTGGAATCTACTGGAGCAGCTGAATAGCTGCTTTAGGGTTGTGGGCTGCTTCCAGCGTATAAGAAGCAACTTTGAGGAAGGTCTCCAGATGATGGCACACTTGAACCCTGCATGTAGCCGAGTCACTGTTCAGCAGCGTGTCATGTTGCCCTGCTGATCTTGTGAATTTTTCGGGACTTGAATCAATGGCCTGTTGTGTCGTTTGGTACCATAGGGACTATGCCATTTATTTGTTGACCCTGGGCTTGTCAGCCTCACCCTCAAGCAGGTGCCTGAGTGAAGGACAGCCTCCAGCTTCAGTGAGCTGGGAGCAAAAGGCAGAGCTAAAACCAAACATTGAGGGGCTTTTACCCAGCTCCTAGGGCCTGGCACTTTGAATTTGGACTTCTAGCCTCCAAAACTGTAAGAGAATAAACTCCTGTTTGTTAAAGTCATTCTACCTATGGTATTTCTGTTAGAGTGGCACTAGGTAACCAAAACAGAAACACTGCCGTCATGTGCCATCTTCACAGTCCTTGCTGTACTTGAGCCCATCATTGCAGCCATTGTGTCAATCTATCTAGTTGAGGGTTTTCCCATTTTGTCACTGACCCTTCACTTTACCAAGCATGGCATCCTTCTTCAAGGAACCCTTCTGACAACATGACCAAAGTAGGTGAGATGAAGTGCGGCATTCTCACTTCCAAGGAGCATTCTGGCTGCACTTCTTCCAGGAGAGATTTGTTCATTCTTCTGGCAGTCCATGGTACTTTCAGTATTCTCTGCCAACAAAAAGCATCAACTCTTCTTCAGTCTTCTTATTCATTGTGCAGCTTTCACATGCATATGAGGCAACTGAAAATAACATGGCTTGGGTTAGGCTTACCTTAGTCTTCAAAGAGATATCTTTGCTCTTCAACACTTTAAAGAGGTCTTTTGCAGCAGATTTGCTCAGTGCACTACAACATCTGATTTCTTGACTGCTGCCTCCATGGGTGTTAATTGTGTATCCAAGTGGTATGAAATCTTTGACAATTTTGGACTTTCCTCCATTTATCATGATGCTGTTTATTGGTCCACTTGTGAAGATTTTAATTTTCTTTATGTTAAGGTGTAATCCATAGTGCAGGCTGTAATTTTTAATATTCATCAGTAAGTGCTTCAAGTCATCTTCACTTTCAGCAAGCAAGGTTGTGTCATCTGCATATCATAGGATGTTAATTAATTTTCCTCCAATCTTGATGCCACACTCTTCTCCATATAGTCTAGGTTTTGGGATATTTGTTCAGCTTACAGATTGAATTAGTATGGTGAAAGCATACAACCCTGACACACACCTTTCCTAATTTTAAACCATGCAGTATCCCCTTGTTCTATTTGAATAACAGCCTCCTGATCTGTGTACAGTTTCCTCATGACCACAATTAAGTGTTCTGGAATTCCCATTCTTCTCAATGTTATCCATAATTTGTTATGATCCACACAGTCGAAACTTTTTGCACAGTCAATAAAATACAAGTAAACATCTTCCTGGTATTCTTTACTTTCATCCAAGATCCATCTGACATCATATCCCTCATTCCATGTCCTGTTCTGATTCCAGCTTGCATTTCTGGAAGTTCCTTGTGAATATATGCTGCAACAGTTTTTGAATTATCTTCAGCA
>NW_006926375.1:0-543 GCF_000298275.1 Orycteropus afer afer | reverse complement strand
TCCACGTCTTTGTACATTTCATTATAATTGACTTTGTCTTCTCAAGCTTCTCAGTTATTATAATGAAATGTGCAACGACCTGAAGCCAGAGGAATTAGGCATGAAAAAGAAATAAAATTATCCAAATTGGAAAGCAGAGCCAAAATATAAACTTGAGTAAATCCCACTTGGATTTAGAAATCATCTTAAGAATATATTTGATACATTGAACACCAATGACTGAAGAACAGAAGAGTTGTGCAAGTACATCATACATAAAGAAAGCAAAAGGCCATTAAAAAGACAGGAAAGAGAGAGAGAGGACAAGACGAAGGACTAGGCAGAAAGACTGCACAGACCCTCTTCAACAAAGAAAAGGGAAACCAATTGACACAGAAGATAATCCTGGACCCCTGAGCCTTGAAGGGAAGGATAGGAAGTGGACTAAACCCCAACTAACTAGCAGAAGAATTTGCATGAAAATACCAAAAAGGGACACATACGGAGCTGCAGTTTGGCAGCAATCCTGAGTGATCCTGATGGTACAGACAGCTTGGAGATTAC
>NW_006926374.1:7263-8709 GCF_000298275.1 Orycteropus afer afer | reverse complement strand
TATACAAAAGGTAATATGTACAAATTGAAGGTGTATACAAATATAGCCTTCCTAGGTATGTAGGTATCACACACTGTGTAAGTATGTGTGCACATACTTACGTAGGAGTGTAATTGTTGTGTGTAAGATATCCGCTTTGCTGTATATTGCTACATGACTCTCTTATGTATTGTATCAACTGTCACTGCCCCCTCCAAGCAGTGTTTAAGAGCTCCTTTGGCTCCACACCTTGCCTGCTACTTGATATTTTCAGAGTTACAAAAACAATTTTTTAACCCATCCAGTGGGCAATAAAACTCATTACATATATATCACTGTATATGTTAAAGTATTTCTTTAATCACTAAAAGTAATATTCTTGAATCAAAGAGTATGCCCATTTTCAATTTTGATTGATAACTTGTCATTTTGTACATCAAAATTTCTTAAATATTGGCAATGTCATGTAATTCAACCTATTGCTGGAGTGTACTCCCACTAATAGTCTATAGTAGTGGCCATTTTATTTTTCACACCTTTGCAAATTCTGAGTTCTAGGTTTTATTGAACTGTTCGCTTGTTGTTGTTTTTAGCTGTCTTTGAGTGGCTCCTGACTCTTGGTGGCTCATATAACTATATGAGTCATTGCCCCATCCTTCTCCATCCCTGTGATTAGTTATGATGTAGCACTTGTCACTGTCTGGACTGTTGTTGTCCATACAGTTTTCATTGGCTGATTTTTGGAAGTAGATCACCAGGTCTTTCTTCTTTGTCCATCTTAGTCTGGAAGCTCCACTGAAACCTGCTCCTCATCATAGTAACACACAAGCTTCCACTGACAGACAGGTGGTGGCTCCACTTGAGATGCCTCTGCCAGGAATGGAACCCAGGTCTCCTGCTTGGAAGACTAGAATTCCCCTGAACCATCACAACTGTCCCCAATTTGCATATTACTTGCTAATATTGTAATTTCTTTTATTGCTTTTATCTCCTTGCATTCTTAATTAATAGGAAAAAAGTTTGTGCATTATGGATACCTATTTTTTGGCAAAAAAATAAAATGTGCCTTATAATTATATTTTCAAAAAAAATAAAATGTGTGTCATAAGTGTACTTCTCCAAGTTTTATATTATCTTTTGTTGTTGATTATGATGCTTTCACAGAACTGTTTGTATTTTACAAAGTCAAATTTGTCAGTCTTTTCCTTTGTTTTCATTTCTGGATATGCTTAGAAAGGCTTTTCATTCCAGTACTAAAAATACAGCTTTTCTAGTACATATATAATTTCATTTTCTTTTGTTTAAATATTTGCTGTATCTGCAAATGAGTTTAGTATGAGGATTTGGGGGAGGATTTGTTTAGGAGACTATGCTTCTTCTCCCCTCTGCCCCCAATCTGGACAGTTTTCATGGCATTGCTCATTTCATAACTCATTTTGCCCCTCTTATTTGAACTTAGTGCCTAAG
>NW_006926374.1:5004-6808 GCF_000298275.1 Orycteropus afer afer | reverse complement strand
GTAAATATTCAGCTCATATGCCTGTCTTTTGTTTGGTTGGGCACCACAGGGTTGGGTTCAATTCCAGACCTAAAAGGCAGTTAGGAACCATAGTCTCAGGGGTTCCATCAGGCTCTATGGAACTGGTCCCTTTTGTTTTTTTAAATGATTTTGAGTTTTGTTCCACATTGTTCTCCCACCCTATCCAGAATTTCCTACATAGATTCCCCTCCAAGTGGTTGACAGTGGTAGCTGGGCACCCTCTAGTTCTTCTGGTCTCGTAGGCTGAGGATCACATGGTGTACCAGTCACTTGGACTAATTGTTTCCATGCATCTTTGGTTTTCTTCATTCTTTTTTGCTCTGACCGAGGAGAGACCCATCATTGCATCTAGATGGCCGCTTGCAAGCTTTTAAGATCCCCATCACTACTCACCAAAGTAGGATGTGGAATGGTGTTTTTGTGTAGTATGTTATGCCAGTTGAGCTTGATGTCCCCTAACTATGGGCCCGAGCTTACACATCCAATTACTTGCTCCCTCTGGATAGCTGGCTGTGGCCAAGAAGTGACCACAACCTTGTCCTTTGTCAGCTCTACTATATACCTGGGAATTGTTACAGAACATACAAATACACTGTCTGAAATACACTGAAACATTGTCTGCCAACCAGATACATGGTCTTGGGCACCCCTCCCCTCCCCCGCATAGACATACCTAATAGTTCAGCCTTTGTACCTATCTATCCACCTGTAGATCAGTGTTTGCTCATACTGACAATGCAGCACTGTATGTGCAAAAGGGTTCATTTTTGTTGTCTGCACCTCCCTTGAACCTCTCTATGTCTTCTTCTTCCTCTATCCCACCGTGTTGATCACTCATATTTGGTACATTGCCCTTCTTTTCACCCAAATCAATACTTGTGTCTTCCTATGTACAGTGTTCCCTCCTTTCCCTTCCCACCCCTGGTATTCAGTTTTGGTTTTGGTTACACAGTGCCACTCTAACAAGAATATACCATAAATGGGATGGCTTTAACAAACAGGAGTTTATTCTTACAATTTTTTGGGGCTAGAAGTCCAAGTTCCAAGTGCCAGGCTCTAGGGGCTGGATGAAAGCCCCTCAACCTTGGGCTTCACTTTTGCCCCTTGCTCCTGGCCCACTGAAGCTAGATAAACCTTTCCTTGACTTTTACAATAATGGACTAATACTGCCAAGACTGACAAGCCCAAGGTTGACAAGTAAAAAGGCAAAGTCCTAATGTTACCAAATCACATGGCAGCCCATTAATTTAAGTCCATTGAAAGTCCCAAGGTTGGCAGAGCATGGCAGGCTGCTGAACAATGACTCAGCTACATGCAGGCTTCAAGCGTGCCATAAGCTAGAGACCATGGCCAAAGATGCTTCTTATATACAGGAAGCAGACCACATACCTAAAGCAGCTACTCAGGTGCTCCAATAAATTCCACCAAGGAGTTAATTACTAATCTCACCTTGGTGAATAACTACATCCAGCTGCCCAGCCACTCAACCAGGCCCAGCCAAGTTGACACATAAAGTTAACTATCACACCAACACAGAAAATTCCCTTCCACAGCTAAACCTTTCCTAGACTTTTTACAATAACAGACAAATACAGTGTTTGTCCTTTTGTGATTGACTTACTTCACTCAGCATAATGTCCCCCAAGTTCATGTTATGTGGTGTTTTGCTGATTCTATGCTATTCTTTGTTGTTGTTGTTGTTATGTGCCATCGAGTCAGCCCCAACTCATAGCGACCCCTCCTTGGGTTGCCAAGGCAGTATCACTACGGAAGTAGATTGCCC
>NW_006926374.1:3319-4869 GCF_000298275.1 Orycteropus afer afer | reverse complement strand
TTTTTTTGCTATTGTAAATAGTGCTGTGATGAACATGTGTGTGCATGTATCTGTTCTTGTCTAGACTCTCACTTCTTTAGGATATATACCTAGTAATGGAATGGCTGGTCAAATGGTATTTCTAATTACAACTTTTTAAGTACTCACCATACTACTTTCCACAGTGATTGTATTATTTTACAGTCTCACCAGCAGTGTATGAGAGTCCCAATCTCTCCATATCTTTGTCAGCATTTGTTATTTTCTGTCTTGTTGAACTTTGCTACTACTGCTGGGGCAAGATGGTATCTCATTGTTGTTTTGATATGCATCTCTCTAATGGCTAATGAGGTAGCATAGTGCCTGAGGCACTTGACTGCTAACCAGAAGGTGGTGGTTTTCAACCAGCAGCCACTCCTCAGAAGGAAGGAAGGTTGGGCAATCTACTTCTGTAGTGATACTGCCTTGGAAATCCAAGGAGGGGTCGCTGCAAGTCGAGTCTGACTCCATGGCATATAACAACAACAACAACACAATGGCTAATGATCATGAACATTTCTTCATGTGTTTGTTGGCTGTCTGAATATCCTCCTTGGTGAAGTGTCTATTCATGTCTTCTGCCCATATTTTAGTTGGATCATTTGTCTTTTTGTTGTTGAGGTTTTGAAGTTTTCTATAAATTCTAGAGATAAGTCCCTTGTCAGATATGTCATTACCAAATATTTTTTTCAAATCTGTAGATTCTCTTTTGACTCTTTTGGAGAAGTCTTTGGAAGTACATAGAAATTTAATTTTTAGAAGGTCCCATTCATCTAGTTTCTCTTCTGCTGTTTGTGCATTTTGGGTTATGTTGATAAGTCTACTTATGCCATATATTAAGGCCCCTAAATTTGCCCCTAGTTTTTCCTTGAGGAACTTTATAGTTTTAGGTTTCACATTAAGTCATTGATGCATCTGGAGTAAGTGGTTGTGTATGGTGTGAGGTACAGCTTCTGCTTCATTTTTTCTGCAAATGGGTATCCAGTTTTACCTGCACCATTTGTTAAACAGACAATCTCTTCCTCCATTTAATGGATCTTGGCCCTTTGTCAAAGGTCAGCAGACCATAGGTCAGTGGATCTATTTCTGGGTTCTCAATTCTATTCCATTGGTCTATGTGTCTGTCATTAAACCAATACCAGGCAGTTTTGACTACTGGGGCCATATAGTAGGTTTGAAAATCTGTGAGTGTGAGACTTCCTACTTTGTTGTTCTTCTTCAATAGTGCTTTGCTTATCTGTGGTCTCTGTCCTTTCCATATAAAGTTACTGATTGATTTTTCCATATCCTTAAAGAATGTTGACAGGATATGGATTGGGATTGCATTGAATGTGTAGATTGCTTTGGGTAGAATTGACATTTTCACAATATTCAGTCTTCCAATTCATGAGCATGGTATGTTCTTCTATTTATATAGATCTCTTATGGTTTCTTTCCTTTTTTTAATTGTGATTTGGGTGAAAATTTACAGAGCAAATTCACTTTCCATACAGCAGTTCACATACACTTTGTCTCATGACATTGACCACAGT
>NW_006926374.1:2400-2936 GCF_000298275.1 Orycteropus afer afer | reverse complement strand
CGGGCACCATCTAGTTCTTCTGGTCTCATAGTCATATAGGCTGCAGATCAAATGGTGTACCAGTCGCTAGGACTAATTGTTTCCATGAATTTTTGGTTCTCTTCATTCTTCTTTGCTCTGGACCAGGAGAGATCCATCATTGCATCTAGATGGCAGCTTGCAAGCTTTTAAGATCCCAGTTGCTACTTGCCAAAGTAGGAGATGGAACAATGTTTTGTGTAGTATGTTATGCCAATTGATCTTGATGTTCCTTGTGACTATGGTCCCGAGACCATAGGTTCAACTACTTGGTCCCTTTGAGTGACCAAGAAGTGACTACAACCTTGTCCCTTGTTCAGCTCTGCTATACACCTGGGAATTCAGATCATACACATAAAATTATAGGAACATAGTCTGCCAACACTATACATGGTCTTGGGTACACTTCTTGCTTCATAATCATACCTACTAGTTCAGCCTGTCCACCCATCTGTCTACCTGTATACCCATGTTTGCCTTCACTGACAATGCAGTACTGTATGTGCAAAGGGGTTCGT
>NW_006926374.1:0-505 GCF_000298275.1 Orycteropus afer afer | reverse complement strand
TAGCTATTGTAAATGGTAATGTTTTCCTTATTTCTTTTTCAGCAATCTCTTTGTTGGTGTAGAAGAATCCAGCTGATTTTTGGATGTTGACCTTATATCCTGCCATGATGCTAAATCTCTCACTTAGTTACGGTAGATTTTTGACTGAGTGTCTTGGGTTTTCTAGGTATAGGATCATATCATCAGCAAGTAGGTATAGTTTGACTTCTTCCTTACCAATTTGGATGGCTTTGATTTCCCTTTCTTGCCTTATGGCCTTGGCTAGGACTTACAGTAGCAATGTTGACTAGAAGTGGTGATAGAGGGCATCCTTGTCTGGTCCCTGTTCTCAAGAGGAATGGTTTCAGTCTCTCTCCATTGAGATAATGGTGACTGTTGGTTTTGTATAGATGCCCTTCATTATATTGAGGAATGTCCCTTCTATTCCTATTTTGCTGAGAGTTTTGATCAGGAATGAGTGTTGAATTTTATCAAATGCTTTTTCTACATCAATTGATATGATCAT
>NW_006926373.1:9126-9633 GCF_000298275.1 Orycteropus afer afer | reverse complement strand
TTGGGAAGAGTCTTTGTGTTTTGTTTGTTAAAAATGCTTCCCCCAGACCTACTGAATCAAAATCTGCACACTTCTCAAGATCCCCAGGGGGTTAACTGCACATTAAAGTTTGAGAAGCCCCTGAATTAGGCTAATGTACCAGAAGAAAACTGGAGTGAAGTTTATCATCTTTGGTCACTTTGGAGTTCTTATTCTGAATGTTTCCATCCCCAAGCCTGAAGGGGTTGAATACACCACATTTCATGCATTAAAACAGTGAAGTACCCTGTATGAAAACTTTTTCTTGGTTTTGGTTGTCGTTTATTTTTCTTGGAGTACACAGACCTTAAAACTCAAAGAACCACACTGGGTTAAAACATACACATGCATAGTAAGGGTCCAATAAATATTGTGAGTATCATGAGGTTATTAGTTACTCTGGTGGTGCTGGGGTTAAGGCATTGGGCTGCTAACCAAAATGTAAGCAGTTGGAACCCACCAGCTTCTCAGTGGGAGAAAGATGAGGCA
>NW_006926373.1:5780-7064 GCF_000298275.1 Orycteropus afer afer | reverse complement strand
TGGTATTCTTTGCCTTGAGCCAAGATCCATCTGACAACAGCTATGATATCCCTTGTTCCACGTCCTCTTCTGAATCCAGCTTGCACCTCTGGAAAATCTCTGTCAATATACTGCTGCAACCGTTTTTGAATTATCTTCAGTAAGATCTTACTTGCGTGTGATATTAATGATATTGTTAGATAATTTCCACATTCTGTGGGATCCCCTTCCTTTGGAATGGGTACAAATATGGATCTCTTCCAGTCAGTTGGCCAGGTAGCTCTCTTCCAAATCTCTTGGCATAACCGAGTGAGTGCCTCTAGTGCAGCATCTGTATGTTGAAATATCTCAGTGGGTATTCCGTCAATTCTGGGAGACTTGTTCTTAGCCTTCAGTGCAGCTTCGACTCCCTCCTTCAATACCATTTTTTCTAGATCATATTCCACCTCCTGAAACAGGTGAAGATCAAACAGTTCTTTTTGATACAGTGACTCTGTGTATTCCTTCCATCTTCTTTTGATGTTTCCTGCATCGTTCAATATTTTTCCCATAAAATCTCTCAATATTGCAACTCAAGGCTTAATCTTTTTCCTCAATTGTTTCAGCTTGAGAAATGCCAAGCGTGTTCTTCCCTTTTGGTTTTTGAACTCCAGGTCTTTGCACATTTCATTATAGTAATTGGCTTTGTCTGCTTGAGCTGCTCTTTGAAATCTTCGGTTCAGTTTTTTTATCTTGTCATTTCTTCCATTTGCTTTAGCTACTCTCAGCTCGAGGGCAAGTTTCGGAGTCTCTTCTGTCATCCATATTGGTCTTCTTTTCTCGTCTTTTTAGTGACCTCTTGCTTTCTTCATGGGTGATGTTCTTGATGTCTTCCCACAATTCTTCTGGTTTTCAGTCATTGGTGTTCAATGCATCTAATCTATTCTTTAGATGGTTTCTAAATTCAGGAGGAATATATTCAAGATTATATATTGGCTCTTGTGGACTTGTTTTAATTGTCTTCAACTTCAAATTGAATTTGCATATGAGAAGTTGATTATCTGTTTCATAGTGCACTCCTGGCCTGGTAGTGGCTGAAGATATTGAGCTTTTCCATCCCCTCTTGCCACAGATGTAGTCAATCTGATGCCTGTGTGTTCCATTTGGTGAAGTCCACTTGTACAGCCACTGATTGTGTTGTTGAACAAAGGTATTTGCAATGAATAAGTTGGTTTTGCAAAATTCTACCATGAGAGTTCCAGCATTATTTCTGTCACCAAGGCCAAATTTTCCAACTACCAGTGATTCTTCTTTGTTTCCAACTTT
>NW_006926373.1:3039-3835 GCF_000298275.1 Orycteropus afer afer | reverse complement strand
TAACACTGCCAAATCAGGTTTATTTTTAATTTAATAAAAATCTAAGTCTACTTTTATGCCAGAGGCTTGATGGATCAAAGGAAGGAATTTGCAGCAAGTGAGCAAGGAGAATGTTTCTTTTCTCCTTAAAGCTTCCTTCCTCATCCCTCAACCATAGTGGCGATTCAGAGTGATTTCTCTCCTCTTAGAGGAGAGAAGGAGTCCTGGTGGTATAATGCCTAAGGATGGCACAACGCACAACCCCTGGACTAACCTGGGCCACGCAGGAGCCTTGCAACAACCCAGAGAGGGAGCGCTGGTGGCATAGTTCCTAAGGCACTTGACTGCTAACCAGAAGGCTGGCGGTTCAAACCCACCAGCCACTCCTCAGAAGGAAGATTGGGCGATCTACTTCTGTAGAAACACCACCTTGGAAACCCAAGGAGGGGTCACTATGAGTCGAATCGACTCGACAGCTGTGAGTTTGATTTGTTTTTGGTAGACAAAGAGACATAAAATTTAATTCTTCCCAAGCAGAAATGAAGCCTTATTCTACCTCATTCTTTCACACCTCAAGTCCTTAACATGAATCCAGAAACCTCTCTGTTAATTCTGCTTCTGATCATCCTTCCAAACACTCTAGCCCAGAGGTAGCAGTAGCAGGAATGACCGAGACCTGTGCTGGCTGACTTCAAAATAGAACTGTAAGCAGGTCTCTAACAGAGGGAGCTCTGCTTTTTTTCTAGTTTTGTCACTTCTCTGTTGCCCAATAATTCTGCAAAACAAGCAACTTCAAAATCTTGGTAGCATGTAACAG
>NW_006926373.1:2168-2756 GCF_000298275.1 Orycteropus afer afer | reverse complement strand
ATGGGAGAAGCAAGAAATCAGGAGTATCCAGAAACCCTCTTGAACTCACAGGACAGATGAAATCTTTTACCTAAGAAATTCTTTTTTGAACAGTTCATTGTTTTGCCTGTTGCACGATCACCTGGCAAAAGGCCAGCCCAGAACTTCCTCCAGAGTGGGGCTGGCAAGTTAGACCACCTGAGGCCCTACCTCTGATTGTCATTTAATTTGCAAGTAGTGTTATTTATTTTAGTATCATTACTCCATTGGAATATACTACCCATGAGGGTAGGACTTTTGTTGCACTTATTTACTGACACACACCAAGAGTTTATATTCTAACAGTCCCTGGTACATATAATTGGCACTTACTAAGAGTTCACAAAATGAAAGAATGAATTGTTATAGCAGAAGAGATGCCATTGTTAAAGTAACCTGGAATGAAGAATGAAGAATGAAGAATGAAATCTTTATTGAAATTTTAACCTGACTTGGATAAACTCCTACTTTGTTCTGAAATCCTTTTGCTTTTCTGGGTAGCAGAATGTAAATGTCCTGCAATTTCTGCCTCTTTGCTTTGTCTGTTTCTCCACGTGCTCTGGTGACCTC
>NW_006926373.1:0-663 GCF_000298275.1 Orycteropus afer afer | reverse complement strand
AAAGTTGTGGCAATCTACTTCTATAAAGATGTATAGCCTTGCAAACCCCATGGGGCAGTTCTACTCTGTCCTATAATGTAGATAGGAGTTGGAATGGACTACATAGCAGTGGGTTTTTTTTTAAGTCTCTTTATATCTGTTCTTATGCCCTCATAAGGTCTTCTCAAAATAGTAGGCAGAATGATACAGTTAAAATGTCAGATCTTGTCTTCTAACTTACGTCAATGTTTCCCATCACCCTCATAGTAAAATCCAGAGTCCTTACAAGGCCCACACCCATATGCCTTCAATTACTTCCGTGACCTTTCTTCCTGTTCCTCTTCCCCTTCTTCCTTCAGTTCCAGTCACCAGGCCATCTTGATATTCCTGAAGAATACTAGTCCTTGAAAATACCATGGCTTGGGTCAGGCACACATTAGTCCTCAAGGTGTCATCTTTTCTTTCTAACACTTTAAAGAGGTCTTTTGCAGCATATTTGCCCAATGCAATATGTCGTTTGATTTCCTAACTGTTCCTTCCATGGACATTGATTGTGGATCCAAGTAAATTGACCAAGACGCAGTTGTTCACATAGAACAAAGGGAAACCACATGGTTTAAAATCAAGAAAGATGGCATCAGGGTTGTATCTTTCACCATACTTATTCAAACTGTATGCTGATCA
>NW_006926372.1:0-8634 GCF_000298275.1 Orycteropus afer afer | reverse complement strand
TTTTTAATTGGATTGTTTGTCTTTTTGTTATTGAGGTGTTGGAGTTTTCTATAAATTTTAGAGATAAGTCCCTTGTCAGATATGTTATTACTAATTTTTTTTTTTTTTTTTCCAATCTGTAGGTTCTCTTTTGATTCTTTTGGGGAAGTCTTTGGAAGCACACAAAAATTTAATTTTTAGAAGGTCCCAATCATCTGGTTTCTCTTCTGCTGTTTGTGCATTTTGAGTTATGCTTCAGAGTCTATTTATGCCACATATTAGGTCCCTTAAATTTGCCCCTAGATTTTCCCTGAGGAACTGTATAGTTTAAAGTTTCACCTGAGTCATCCTTTAACTTTACCCCCATACTATTGCATGTTATTTGTGCTACATTGGCTTTATAATTGATTCAACAAGTATTATTGATGAAATATTATGTGTCATGTGTTATTACTTTGTTGATTTACAATTTTCTGATTTGTCCTTAATAATCATCACAATGCTTAAAGCAGTATCTTATAAATTAAATGTGAGGACAAGTAATCATAATAATAATTAATCATGTTTAAATAGTGATATACTCTTTGCAAAGAATTTATATATATATATATCTCAGTTAAGTCTCTTGATAAGTCTATGAGGGAGATAGTATTGTTATGTCTGTTTTATAATCATTTATATTGAATATCTATTATGGCACCTGCTCTAGGAAATAAAGTAGATGTAGAGAAGGATGGAAAAATGATACTTAATTTCTTTGGTTTATTATTTGAAATAATATTTACATTTAATTAGATAGAAAATGAGAACAGACCCAAGGTACAGTTGTGAAGCAATTAGAGGTGCAGTGGCCTGGTTTATATGAGCAAACACTATTAACTGTGAGGACAAAAAATTAGATTTTCAACAGCTCCTTAAACCAAAAGTGCAGTTGTTTTTTAAAAATCTACTAAATAAATTCCCAGTCATAGCTCATTTTTTTTTGTTATATTTAAATATAAAAATGAGACTGAACATGGGATTTTACCATTGTTAATTATTTTATGTTACATTTTTTTAAAAATCAGTAATATCAATACACAGAGTTGAAAGACCTTCATTAGAGAAGAAAAGCATTTCTTCTACATGAGATGATTGCAAATGTTTAGAAGTCAAAGAGAAAAAAATATATATTTTCTCTTACATAATCCATTCCTAAATGAAACAACAAAAGGCTACACAAGAGTATCAGTCAAAGAGATAATTCCTTTTTGTTTTTCTTAGGGACATAAGCATTCTCATTGTGTGGTTGCCTCTAACAAGGTTTTGGTCTACTTTGTGAACTCAAAGAACTTCTTCCTCATTATGAAAAATTATATGAAAGAAGGATGGGACCATAGTGGATTCCTCATCTTCTATTTAAGAAATTATTTTTAATATATTGCAATGTCTGTGGCCAGAAATTACTACTTTTTTTCAACCAAATTTCCTTAAACTACTTTATTTCTCCCTTGATTTTGACTAGCAGTCTGAAAACAAGATGTATAATTTTAAATAAACCATGTAATTCCTCAGTCCTTAATCATCCCAGCTATGAAGTTAGGTAGTTGAGCTGTATGATTCTATTCTTAGTTTAATTTAAACAATTCTTTGAGTCCATGGCATGCATAAAAAACTCAACATCTATACTTTACCTGACCTGTAACTTTTGGTCCTTTGTAAGGTTCTGATCTTGTCTACAATCTCTTGTTGAAAAGATTTAATTACCTCATGAACATTGATTACTTCTTAATATAGATATCCAGCCCAGCTCTTCCCAAATGGTGTTTGTGGAATGCTAATTTCCCTCAAGATATTAATAGTAATTCAAGCAAAAGAGGTTTCTATTGATATAAGTTTTAGAGTTTTTCTTTGTTGGTGATAAATTAAGAACCCAAAACATATTAGGTGCTCTGAAAAATCCTACAATATAGACACATGTTTAAGCTGATGTTTCCAAAACTTTTTGTGATTTCATTTAGCACTTTTGTTTACTTGTCTTCTCTTGAACCCTGTAAGTCCTCAGAATGTATAGACATAGACTTCCTTATAGTGGGGTGAGTTGCCTTGGGTGTTCACAGATGAGTCAGTGGAAGACTGAATATTTTAGTTACTTAATGCTGCTGTAACAGAAATATAACAGATGGATGGCATGAGTGGACAGGGGTTATTCTCTTACAGTTTTGGAGGCTGGAAGTCCGTGTTCAAAGTGCCAGGCTCTAGGGATTAGGTGAAAGCCTCTCAACATTGGGCTTCAGTTCTGCTTCTTGCTCCCAGCCCACTGAGGCTAGAGGTGTCTTTTCACTTGGGCAGCTGCTGGCTGCTGAGGCTAACAAAACCAAGGTTGACAAATAAAATGGGACAGTACCAATATTGCCAAACAACACAGTAGGCCACTGGTTCAAGTCCAGAGACAGTCCCAAGATCAGCAGGAAACGTGGTAGGCTGCTGAATAAAGACTAGGCTATTGAATGAAGAGTAGGCTACACACAAGGTCCAAGTATGCCAAAAAGCTGCAGACCATTCCCGAAGCTTCTCCTTATATATTGGAAGCAGACCACATTCCCTAAAGCAGTTACTCAGCTGTTCACGGCAGATTCCACCATGGAGATGATTGGCAGTCTCAGCATGAGGAATAATTACAACCAGCTGCCCAGCTACTCAAAACCAGGCCCCGCCAAGTTGACACATAACCTTAACTATCACACTGAATATTTGCTTTAATTCTCAAGCTACAAATACTTTTCCCTCCTTTTCTTTCCTGCAGTGAAAAATCTTCCCTCTACTTCAAAATACCAATCTGGTTAAAATCTAAATGATTGCTTGAGTCAGTCCAATGAAAGAAAGAATGGAAGGAAGGAAGGAAGAAGGGAAAGAGATATTGAGGGGGGAGAGAGAGGGGGAAGAGGGCAGAGGAAGGGAGCAGGGAGGGAAGGAGAGAAAGAAAAAGCAAAAGAAAGAAAGAGCAAAAAAAAAAAAAAGAAAGGAAGAAAAAGATTGGCAATTCAGGTTGTCTGTTGAACAAATATATGATATTTATGATTTTCCTATTATACTGATGTTGTCGTTGTTGTTATGTGCTGTCGAGTGGGACCCAACTCATAGTGACCCCTCCTTGGGTTTCCGAGGCAGTATCACTACGGAAGTAGATTCCTTCCAAGGAATGGCTGGTGGGTTTGAACCACCAGCCTTCTGGTTAGCAGTCAAGTGCCTTAGCCACTATGTTATCAGAGATATGGTAGCAAAAACAGATACATTGAGAGTGTTTTGAAAGGCTTCAATGAATGCTTAGTATAGAATACAAAAAAGTTGGTGTGTTGGTTGTAAAACTTTTGTAAGGCCAACTATTTCAGATATGATATGAAATTTATAAGACAGTGTTTCTAAGTACTTCACAAAGGCTTATTTTAGTCATAGAAGGAAGTAAGTTGAAGGATATTATTTTTATGAAATCTAAGCATATGCAAAGTCAACCTTATGAGTGATTCTGTCAGAGAATAATACATTTTTTTTTTTTTTGTAATAAATATACTAAAGTTGATGAATAGTGTCACTTTTACCTTAGTGTTTAGAATATATTCTAAGCCTAGAGCTACTTAAACATTACTACTCACCTGTGGTGAACTCTGTTATTAAACAAGGTCATTCTTATCACACATCACAATTGCAGCTTGCCTTAGTTAATTGTTAATAGCTCAGTCCTGTGGCTTTCAGTAATCACATTATCACGTCAGTGCTGCAAGGGGCAGTTATTTGAAGTGAAACTACTTCCTCACTATCCTTTTTCAAAGCATTAAACAAATTACCTTCTATGGGACGAAGTCAAGTACATAAATTTAAGTTTCAAGAGGAGTATTTTTTCTTATGAAGATAATAATAGAGGTATCAGAAGTCATATTATTCAGAATTGAGACTTTTATTCTATGACTAAAAGTTTGGTTTAAATCCAAAGTATTTATTTATTTTTTTGTGGTAAATGGATATATATATATATATATATATATATATATATATATATATATACATACATACCTTGTTTGGGATTTCACATTCTTCATGTGTACAACTCAGATATTAGTTATATTCATCATGTTCAATCAATACCATTATTCATTTCCAACTTTTCCCATTACCTTTAACAGAAGCTTAGTATCCTTTAAGCAGTGAGTCTACCATTTCTAAGGTGTTATTTAACAAAGCGAGCTTATTATTCCATTACAGTTCCCTTGCTTCTTTAATCTTTTCATAGAGTGAGTTTTCTGAAGGAAGGAGACTTTAGGAAAACAAATAAAATGTCTCTGCTGGTTAAAGAAAAAAAAAGTGAGACATTTCAATAAATTGAGCTATTCCCAATGTTAATCCAACAAATGCCAAGGCAAGTTTAGCCTTAAAGGTTAATATGACCAGAGGAAATAACTTATTGAATTTATAAAGCAAACTGAAAACAACAGGAAAAGAAACCAAATGTGCTATAGCTTTCAAGCAAAACTCAATGGTGGTTATATATTATTTATTTTCTTCTGTCAAATATATATAACTAGATTTTGAATTTTACTTAGGAAATAAGATGGGATCTTACAACTTTTAAAATGCTCAGAGGAAAGTGGCCTGTTTTTCATTCTGATTTGAAACACTGATTGCACATAGGCAGGCTTATCCATATAAAATTGCGAGGTTTTTATACTAAAAAAAATAATTTTCATATACTGGCCAAACATTTCTTTGGAGGTTAAAAACCAAAACTCATTAAAGGAAGAATATTAAAATATCAACTTAAAGCAAAAACAAACACAATTTCCACCCATTTGATTTCAATCCATGGTGAACTCATGTGTCAGGATAGAGATGTGCTCTATAGGATTTTCAATGGCTGTCCTTGGGTTTCTGAGGTGGTATCACTACAGGAGTAGATTGCCCAACCTTCCTTCCCTTCCTTCCAAGGAGTGGCTGGTGGGTTTGAACCACCAGCCTTCTGGTTAGCAGTCAAATGCCTTAGGCACTACGCAACCAGAGCTCCCAGTTTGGGCCTGACATCTTTCAGAAGTAGATCTTTTTGTCTTTCTTCCAAGGCACTTCTGGCTAGATTCAAATTCTCAACCTTTCAGTTTTAGGCAACTCCTTAACCATTTGTGCCACCCAGGAATAAAAAATCTTTATTGACTCCTGCTATTTCAAATTCCACTTTCATTTTTTCTCCAATTATAACACACCAGGTATAAAATTTGCTTAATTGATTTTCAATGCTTGCAACAGGTAAGCATTCCTTGATAATCACTCTTCTGGTGCATTTTGTTCTCAAGGCAAGAAAAGCCTTTTCAAAAGGTATCTTGTCTCATTCATCATGAGATGGTGTTGGAGAGGTCAATTGCAGTGTCCAGGTAAAGCCTGGACTTTTGTAGCTTTTCTGCTACATTCTAAATTGAGTCCTTCTTACCAATATAAGAAAAGGCTCTAACATTTAGGTAATAAATCAGATTTGGATAAAACATTATTTCCAGGCTTGCACTGGAGTGCTTTGTTAAACTGAGAAAAGCATTCAATATCAGGGAGAATTAGACATCTCAAGATGGATATTTGAGTCCATTCTCTACATTTTTCTATTCTAGAACCCGAGGCCATGTACACCACAGAGAGCTAAACCTACAACTTGAGTCAGATCTTTTGAATCCAAGCACACTACTGGGAATGCTTTTACTTTTGAGATAATTAGTGAGCATTTATTGACCTTTTACAATGAATAGAACACAGAACCCTGATTTTGGAAATATGCTTAAGAAATGAGACCCAACCTAAGAATTTTTCAAAAATTCAACAAGAAATAAAAATTATAGAACAAAAAGAAGAGAGTTAAAAAAATATTCCATATTCAACAACATAATTATTCAATTATTCAACACTTCATATTATTTATCCAAAACTAATCTATGTAATTCTTGTCAAATTGACATTGATAGTTAAAGCAAGGGGGAATGAAGGAAATGATGAACAATCTTGGCAATTATTTCAGGTTCTCCTTTGACCTGCTCTTTCAAATATTTATAAATAAGAGTTTCTAAGGTTTTATTTATAAACAAAACCAGAAAATTTTATTGTGAGGTAATTACAAACCTCAACTCCACACTGGCTTTGATTCCATCACTTTAATGATATTTAAGAGTTGTTCCAGTGAAACATTATGAAAATTATCTTTTATTTACTGTATTTAGACATAGAACTTGATATAATATTTTTCATCATAATGTTACTGTCATTAGTTTATAAGGAATATATATCATATGGACCTCCACACTGTTATATTTTTTAAGACTCTTTAAGTCTTCTGCTAACTGAATTAGCTCAAATTTTGTACAGTACCAAGTATCCATGGGTATCCTCTTCAAGGTTACTCTTGTTGCCTACCCATTCAAAATGTTTTCCCTAAGTTATACCTCTGCAAAAGAAGATCCATCAACCTCCTGGGAAACAAAGGTCAAAATAAGACTGAAAAGTCACATTTCTCCAAGAATGGAAAACATATCTCAGTAATGACACTTTTTAATAAAATCTCTTTCTGAAATGAGCCCCACTGGGAGAGGTGAGAGAAAGGGAGAGAAGAGAGACAGAGAGATTTCCATTTACTATCAAACATTCTCCAGAGTTTTCCTCAGGAAGAAACTAGGGAGGAGAAGTTTTCCTCTCAGGTTTGGAAATGACAGACTCAATAGTCAAGAGTAGATAAGCATGGACATCACTCAGGTTGGAGATCCTGAGTCTCAAGTTGTAAGCAACTTACTCATCACTCTAAACACAAGAAATTTTTGTGTCATTGATTCTGACTCATATCAACTAATGTGACAGAGTAGAACTGCCCTGTAGGGTTTCTTAGGCTGTAATATTTTCTGCCTCATAGCTATAGGGTCACTATGAGTCAGAATTGACTTCATGCAAATAGGTAATCTTTGGTTGAGCAGATCTCCAGGACTTTCTACCATGGAGCTTCTGGGTGGGACTGAACCCCTGACCTTTCAGTTAGAAGCTAAGCACTTATGAAAGACATATATATGGAGCATTTTTATTTTTTTCCTGTGACTGCTTTCTACCAGTCTCTGCTGAATCTCTCTCCTGTCTCTTCAGACTTTAGAGAGATTCTGAAAGTTTTTAATCACATTAATTTTTTAGTCCCTGGTTGGTGCAAGAATAAGTACGTAGAGATTCAAAATGGAGTCTCGTCAATAAGCACCATGCTATTTTCCTCTAGCATCTAACTGCTTGAAAAACTAGGTACAACAGTTTGAATTAGGGATTTTGGTGCTCTGAACAACTCACTGAATCAGAGTGCACCAAACACAGAAGAGCAAAATTAGAGGAAAGGCTCAGGGAGATTATTTAAGAAAGAGATACCTGGCGGAGGATGGAAGGGCAGCTGAGAGAGTCCATTGGAAACTTTCCTGGGGCAGTCAATGACTGGCAGGTAAGGGCAGCCACCTGAGATCCCTGTGAGCCAAGAAAGAAGGCACCCTATATCAGCATACCAGTGACCACACCAACATCCCAGCAAACAGCTCCAAAGATCTGCCTCCAGCACCTGATTTTATCAGTAATTTGTGTCACCTAAATGCAAACAGGTGTGCACAGTACCATTGAAACTCAAGCAGAGAGCTCACTGTTGCACCAGAAGGGTGATCTCTCTCCCCTCTCAGTGGGTCACTGAGTGGGCTTGGGTCAGGTTAGGAGACATTGTGTTTATCTTTGTCACTGATATTGGGACCACAGTTTACTAGCAGGTACTCCACTGATTCCAACACAGCTGAAATTGCATGCATCTTTGGCACCGCAGGTGGGCGGTATCACAGAAAAACCCCTGAGCCATTAGCGGTCTGGGGGGATTGCGCCAGTGCCATGGACAGATGGGACAGGGAGAGAGAGGAAGCCATGGTTCAGTGTGGTCCTGGGAATTTGTCTTGGATCGGCTTTTTGGTGCCAATGGGCCTCAGAAGCGGGGTCTCTGAGTGTGCCTGAACCTGGCAGAAAGTGGTGACTCCCTAACAACAGGAATCTTTCCTGAGATTGAGCCACAACCTTGTAAATAACTACATCATCAATAACAGCCTGTGCAAAGCCCTAGGAACCGACCCTAGAAACACCAAGCTTTCCTTCTTCTGCTTCCACTTTCTCTGCCAATAACTTCACTTATTTAATAGAAGAAACCATATTCAGCCAATTACCATAAAACCTCCTCCTTAGAACTCTAAACCCTCTTTACGACAAACAGAAACACATATCCACATTCTACACAGTGATTACACCATCACAAAGAAAACAGCAGAGTGACCCAACATATCTGAATCAACAATAAAATAAAATACACCAGCTTCACCTTTTCAAATTATTAAACCATAAAACCAAGACAAAACAAATCAACATGTAACCAGCAGCTAGAGACAACCTAAAGAGACAGCACTCTACCAGATTCCGGGCTTAAGAACAGGTTCTGCTTTCAAGTAACCACAAGAACTCTCTGGACCTCCATGATTGAAAAGGTGTGACATTCCTCTTGTTACTCTTGTACCCCACACCCACTTGGTGAACAGAGGTGCAGCCACACCCACTTGGTGAACAGAGGTGCAGCCACACCCCACTCCCACCCACCTTCTGGGC
>NW_006926371.1:0-8692 GCF_000298275.1 Orycteropus afer afer | reverse complement strand
AGCAGTCAAGTGCCTTAGGCACTATGCTACCAGAGCTCCTGCAAGAAGCTATAGAGAAGCTCAATATCCTCAGCCACAGCCTGGAGCTGACTGTGGAACAGACCATCAACTGCTCATATGCAAGTTCAAGGTGAAGCTGAAGACAATTAAAACAAGTCCAGGAAAGCAAAAATATGACGTTGATTATATTTCTCCTGAATTTAGGCAATATCTAAGGAATAGATTTGATTCATTGAACACCAGTGACTGAAAACCAGAGGAATTGTGGAATGACATCAAGAACATCATCCATGAAGAAAGCAAGAGGTCATTAAAACGAGAAAAGGAAAAAAGACCAAAATGGATGTCAGAGGAGACTCTGAAACTTGCCCTTGAGTGGAGAATAGCTAAAGAAAATGGAAGAAATGACAAGACAAAAGAATTGAACAGAAAATTTCAAAGAGCAGCTTGGGAAGACAAAGCCAATTACTATAATGAAATGTGCAAAGACCTGGAGTTGGAAAACCAAAAGGGAAGAACACATTCAGCATTTCTCAAGCTGAAAGAACTGGAGAAAAAATTCAAGCCTTGAGTTGCAATATTGAAAAACTCTATGGGCAAAATATTAAAAGATGCAGGAAACATCAAAAGAAGATGAAAGGAATACACAGAGTCACTGTACCAAAAAGAATTGGTCGATGTTTATCCATTTCAGGAGATGGCATATGATCAAGAACTAATGGTATTGAAGGAAGAAGTTGAAGCTGCACTGAAGGAATTGGCAAAGAACAAAGCTCCAGGAATTGACAGAAAACCCATTGGGATGTTTCAACAAATGGATGTCACACTGGAGGCACTCACTTGTCTATGCCAAGAAATTTGGAAGACAGCTACCTGGCCAACTGACTGGAAAAGATCCATATTTGTACCTATTCCAAAGAAGTGTGATCTCACAAAATGTGGAAAATTATCAAACAATATAATATCACATGCAAGTCAAACCTTACTGAAGATAATGCAAAAATGGCTGCAGCAGTATATTGACAGAGAACTTTTAGAACTGCAAGCTGGATTTAGAAGAGGATGTGGATGGAGGGATATCATTGCTGATGTCAGATAGATCTTGGCTGAAAGCAAAGAATACTGAAAAGTTGTTTACTTGTGTTTTACTGACTATGCAAAAGCATTCAATTGTGTGGATCATAAGAAATCATAGGTAATATTGAGAAGAATGGGAATTCCAGAACACTTGATTGTGCTCCTGAGGAACCTGTACATAGACCAGGAGGCTGTCATCTGAAGAGAACAAGGGGACACTGCATGGTTTAAAATCAGGAAGAGAGTGTGTCAGGGTTGTGCCCATTCACGATACTTATTCAATCTATATGCTGAACAAATAATCCAAGAAGCTAGACTATATGAAGAAGAACATGGCATCAGGATTGGAGGAAGACTCATTAACATCCTGCAGACAACACAACTTTGGTTGCTGAGGATGACTTAAAGAACTTACTGATGAAGATTAAAGACTAAAGCCTACAGTATGGATTATATGTCAACATAAAGAAAATGAGCTTCCTCACAATTGGACCAATAAGCAGCATCACAATAAATGGACAAAAGATTGAAGTTGTCAACGATTTCGTATTGCTTGGTTCCACAGTAAAAACCAATGAAAGCACATATCACACTGTGCAAATCTGCTGCAAAGGGTTTCTTTAAAGTGCTGAAGAGCAAGGATGTCTCTTTGAAGACTAAGATACCTAACCCAAGCCACAGTATTTTCAATTGTCTCACATGTATGTGAGAGCTGGACAATGAATAAGGAAGAACGAAGAAGAGTTGATGCTTTTGAGTTGTATTGGTGAAGAATACTGAAGGTACCGTGGACTGCCAGAACTAACAAATCTGTCCTGGAAGAAGTGCAGCCAGAATGCTCTTTGGAAGCAAGAACAGCCAGACTCCATCTCACCTACTTTGGTCATATTGTCAGAAGGGACCATTCCCTGGAGAAAGATGTCATGCTTGGTAAAGTGAAGGGTGATCAAAAAAGGGGAAGGCCCTTAATGAAATGGATTGACACTTTGGCTGACATGATGGGTTCGGATATAGCAAGGATTGTGAGGCTGGCGCAGGACTGGGCAGTGTTTTGTTCTTGTGTACATAGAGTCGCTGGGAGTTGGAGCCTAATAACAACAACAACAAAGCTGAGACATGATCAGAATATGTATTGAACCCTAAATTTTGAGTTGTGGAGGAAGATCAGTAGCATTATAGTTGCTTTTTTCTTCTTCTTCATTTTTTTTTATTTTCATATCCTCTACAGTGTGATATTTTAAGTTCAATCATGAGGGCAGATCACACCTTGACTTTGAGGGAGAGAGAGAATGGTCTTCGCAGTTTACTCTCCACCCCTGCCCCCAATGTAAAGGCCAATATCCTAATCTGAAAGAGAAGATTATAAGGGAATGATAAACCAAATACTAATAAGCTCTGGTGGCATTGTGTAACTCACTAGACTGCTAATCAGAAGGCTAGCGCTTCAAACCCACAAGCCACTCCATGGAAGGAAGATTGGGCAAACTACTTCCATAGTGATACCACCTCAGAAACCCAAAGAGGGGTCACTATACATCGGATCTGACTCAAAGGCAGTGTTTGATTGGTTGGTTAGTATGTAATGATGAAAAGATTTATTTTCTTGTAGATGGAGTTGTATCTTGGATTTTTTTTTTTCCCCAGGGAAATAAGATCAATGTAATAACATAAAACAACAAAGAAAGCTCTACTTCCTCCATAGCAACTTCAATACGGGTTAGAGGCTGAATTTCAGTTGGTGAGATGGGAGAGGGTCACTGCTATATGGTTAGTGAACTGGACTCTTAAAATGACAGTAGGCTGGTAGTGAAGAAACATATCCATCCAACATGGGAAGTATGTGACTAGAACCATCCATATTTTAAAAATTCCCTTCTTAACCTACTTTTTACATTTTTAGAAAAGGTTTGTGTTATTTTCAAACCTTAGATAAATTTGTGTTCAAAATAATAGCCAGGTTTAAGAATTGGTTTAGGAACAAGGAGGGGTTGAGACATCCTTTAGGATGAAGAGGTAGGGAGAGAGATAATATCTGAACTAACTTGACAACAGAAGAGAAGAATTACAAGAAATTTATTTCTTTGAAGAATAGGTTACTAACAAGTTGCATGAAACACAAATGTGTTTATTGAAGTCTTTCAAAAATAGGAAAGGGCAAAGATTTGACTTCCTTTGACCAAATGCCAAAGAGGCACTTTGGATATTAAGTAAGGAAAGTTCCTGAATGCTGGAGAAATTGGAGATGAGTCACACAGGAGTACCTAGGTAAAAAGACAAACATTTAAATTGAACTAAACGGTTTATTTCTGAGGAAAAGTGCATTACTTAAGTGAATAAAAAGCTCATCCCTTTTTTAAAAGCTTTTTATTTCTGAGGAAAAAATGTATTATGTAAGTGAATAAAAAGCTTGTATACAGCTTGTAGATGCTTAATAAATATGCCATTATTTACTGAATTAAACATTGAAAAATAATCACGTTGAGTTTTGGTATACTGATTAATGTGAAAAATGCATTTAAAATAACAAATGGTATTATTTGTGAGACACAAATACCTTGAGCATAATAAGTGGTCTATGATTCATTGATTCAAAAATTCAGTTTGACGGGAATGAGACTCAAGTGTAATCCCTAGGGCTTAAGTCTTCCGGACGCCAAGGCTATGCTGATAAAGACAAACCTAAATGATTAATTAAACCAAAGAATTAGTTTAATGTAGGTAGTCATCCTGGATAATATGATGAAAATCTTTTTATTTCCTGCAAGGGCAGCTATACTTCTCTGTAATTGTTCTTAATCATTCAAATATTTTTTGAATTTTCAAATTTTCTTTGTTTGTATAAATGACTTTCTTAATTTTTCTCTATAACTTAAGTGTTTTATTTCTGAAGATTTTTTTTTCACTATGTATCCTGCCTTTGTAGATGGTCATCCCAAAACTGTCCCTGTGATATAATTTTCCTAATAAAATATATATCACTTTTATCAACTGATGGCTTTCACTTTTGTCATCTTAGTCTAAATCAGTTCACTGGTAACCACACATAGATTGTGACTTTGCATTTTCCTGTTTTAAACCCCCTTTATCTCCTCCATAAAATTTTAATCTACTTTGTCTATACATTTATCTTAATTATTCTTCAACTTCTTCAATTAAATATATCTCTATCAATGTTTGCTGTGACCAGGGCATGGTGTGCATAGAAATGCTATTTTAAGTAAGTGTGAGTCAGATAATTGCAGCCTCAGGAAAGCTATGTCTTTTTCTCCTTTTTTGAAAGTCTAAGGACAACAAAAAGGACAAACAAAGTTATTAGAATGAGCGTTCTATCTTTATAGCAGAGGCAAGATCCAAAGTTGTTCTTCAAGTTCATTGGAGTGTCCATTAGGAAAGTCATTGTTGTTATGATAATAAGAAATCTACTACCTTATATGATATTAAGTGAAAATCAGATATCTATATAGAAATCCTTTAGATTTTGGTAAAAGAAATCATTTATTTTGAGTAGGTTATGATGTAGAGAGAGTGAATCAATCTTTCAGAAGTTCAAAAAAAAAAAAAAGAGTTTCTGTTGTATCTATGAAAATGTATTATGTTGGGCTGGAAACAACTCAAAGCCAAATAGCATTTGATTTTTGTATTTCTCTTGTTTGCATGGAAATGGGAAAATATTATGAAGAAAAAGTAGAAACCAAATCTTTTTTTTTTTTTGTAATGAAATGGTCAGAAAGCTCTTATAAGATAAATTTCCCCAAAATGCAAAGAACTTATGGTTTACAGAAGAAAATCATTCCTGATGGTAAGACACAAATATGTTTTGACATGCACATTCATAACAGTTTTCTTCATCTATATAATTTTTTTTCAAATCCTATTTTATTTTCTGCAACCTATATGATTTGTTGTCCCATCTCTACTTTTGTATCTCCTAAGTTCATGAAAAAATGTCATTTCCTTTATTACTGTAAATTGTGATTCTATAACTTCCATAAATCATCTCTTCTTTCTTACAACATGAACCTCCAGTTCAATATATCCAGTTAACTTCCATTCTTGGTTAAAAGATACGCATGAGTAATGGGAGAATACAAGAGAAATGAAATATATAAGTTGAGCAGAAATATCTTTTGAAATAGAAAATTAAAATCACAGAATTTCTTTATATGTATATATATCCGTTATCAGCTTTTAAAACTTCAGGAGATACTAAAATTGATCTGACTCAATCTCTTTATTTCAAGAATGTAGAAACTGAAGCCCAGAGACCTTAAATTACTTGCTACAAGCTTTTGGATCAACATGCAATCAGTTGTTGGGTTTTTGACTGACCCAAGGCTTAGCTGTGGAAGGGTAAGAAAGGCAAAGATAGTAATTATTATATTGTAAATCTTAACTTGAGCCTCTGGTCCCAGGTTGATGAGGGCAGCCCCTTCTGTAGTTCCCAGAATCCTTTTCTGTCAGTGGCTTTTCTCCTAGTCCAGACCATTGCTAGGTGGGTGTGATTAATTCATACCCACATGTTACGACAGCCCCATGTGTGTTAAACTAGAACTAGGCTCCACAGAGTCTTCAGTGGCTGCTGGTTTGGGAGAAGATCACCAGGTCTTTCCTATGAGGTGTCTCTGGGTGGACCCTGATCTCCATTTCTGTTATCAGCCTTATGCATTAACCGTTTGTACTATTCAGGGAATTCATGCCATGAGGCAGGGTCAGGGAAATGATGGACTGTTTTTTTTTTTTTTTTTCCCCCCTGCCCTTCCCACCAGCCACTCCTCAGAAGGAAGATTGGGCAATCTACTTCCTTAGAGATACTGCCTCAGAAACCAAGGAAGGGTCTCTATGAGTTGAATGGATGGCAGTGAGTTTGTTTTGTTGTTGTTGTTGTTTGGTTGTCCTTCATTGATGCCTTAGCCTCTTCTTCCTTTTGGACTCCCAGCCCACCACTTCATTTCTGGAGAATTCTGAACAGTTTTCCAGGCTTAACCCTTAATGTACTGAATAGAGCAAAAGGACCTGACAAATCTCCTATCAAGAAAATGGCTATGTTTATGAAGCCATTGTCTCACTATAAAATCTCGCTTTAAATATCCAAATAGAAATGTTACTTCTTGTCCTATTTTCAGTGTTCTTAGGGAAATCTAGCAGCATCCTAGAAAGACAGACACCTTGCGTGAGAGTCAAACAGAAATGTAGAAAAGAAAGCCATTCATAATTTGAAAAATTAAATTCTTGTCACATTTATCACTTATACGAACAAACAATCCTGGAAGAAATCACTAGGGAGAGTTTATATTTCATGCAATATCGTTCCTACTTATTAAAATGTGACAAAAATTTGTGTAGTATTTCTAAATGCCACCAGTCAAAAATTACGGTATCCCCACTGAGGATATATTTGAATACAGATCACACTGCTCCTAGAGGAATCCCTAGGGGATGCCAGAAAAATTGGGGATTCTAGTAGATTTAAAACACAATTTGACTATCAGGAGAGACTAAAGGGGGCCTTTCTATGTTGTCAGGTGCCTAACCCTGTACAAACAGCTGAAACCTACCAAGTGGATCAGCCATCTGAATGGGGATCTGAAGAATTCTTTCTTATTCCCTCATTCTGGGAGCCTGTCATATTTTACAACAAATTATATGAGAAAATTCACTCAAAAAAAAAAAAAAATAAAAGACTAACAACTATTTCAAGAAGTCACAGTCTTGTCCTCACCCGTTCCTGGCCTCTTAGCAACTATTAGCTGGTATTAAATTAATATGTGAGAGAGTCACTAGCCTGTAGGGTTTATTCTCCTTTAATGTGTGGTTTCCTCAAGATCCCATCAACTATAATTGTTTCTGAATAGCTCTAGTGATTTTGTTTAACAACTCTGCATAGTATGTTCTTTTTCCTTCTTCGTAACTTCAGTATTTCCAATATATTATGAATCTTGCTTCCTGGAACTTGCTTTTGATTTTTTTTTAAATTTTTCATTTAATTTCCATTTTTTTTTTCCTGCTCTCTTCTTTTTCAGAGTTGGGAATTTGAAACTTTGGATATGATCCAGCTTACTAAAGAGTTTATGTACTTCAGACACAACCTCTTAGCATTTTGTTCTGGTCTAGGGTTCAGCATGGGAATACGAGGGGAGAAAGTTAATGTTTATCAATGTATAATGGTCTTTGTTTTTATTTACTTTTCATAGCCTGAGAAAAGTAGCTACAATCCTAATACCAACTGTATTGAAAAAACAAATACCCCTATATAAGTTTTATTAAATGAGACTGGGAATTGATTTAAAAAAAAAAAAAATCATGATTTGACTGTGAATCTTCCTACTTAAAACTGAAAATATATAAGCCCTTTCCAATTTTTAAGTTAGATAATTAAAAACCATCATTCATTAGTTTAATATTGTTTGGTGACCCCAGGATGAATATATTCTCCAAGATATCAGCTGTCATTTGTTTAGCTTTGAACTTGGGACATTTTGTGACACAATTCATGTGATACACTTAAATTTTATAAAAGTGATGATTTAGTCTTTTGTACCCATGCAAGCCAAAGGTAAAATAATAAAGATGATCTGGATATGTATCAGGAAAAGAGGAACCACACAAGCTTGAAAGCTTCTTAATGGATATCTTATTATGATGAAGAGTTCAAATTATAGGTCCAGGCCTTCTTAAATCTTGCAAAGGGCAGTTTTTCCCCAGCTGGTATTAAAAAGTATCCTTTGATTTAAAATATTTTAAGAGATGCAGAAACTCTGCATATACATATTAATTTATCTAAGAAATGTTTATTGAGCACCTACTATGTGCTAGCCTCTGTTTTGAGCACTAGAGATACAGTAAGAAAACAAGAGCTAAAGACAGGAGCTCAGTTCTGGGCACCTGCGTGGGGGACCATGTTACCAGGACAGATAAAGTCAAGGAAGAAACTAATGGCAGCATTTCCTGCTCTTATTTCTGGGCCTGGCTGTAGAGCTATTTTCCCTAATCTAGAATGTGTTTGTTTTTCGTTTTTATCATTTTCAGGATGAAATAAAACACAGATAGAGAAAAGTAAACAAAACTAGTATACAGATTGATGAATTATCATAAGGACAAAACCCTCAGACCTGCCACCCAGATCAAGAAACAGAGCACTCGAAAAGTCCCTCTGATTGCTTCATCCTATCACAATTACATTCTTCCCCACAAAAAAGAAACACTTTCTTCAATTTCACAATATGCATTTATTTACGTTTTTAATAGCTTTATCCCATCATCCGTCTGTTTGTCATACTGTGGCGGTTTGCATGTTGCTGTGATGTCGGATGCTATGCCACTGACATTTCAAATATTGGCAGAGTCACCCATAGTGGAAGATTTTAGAGGAACTTCCAGACTTAAACAAACTAGGAAAAAAAGCCTGGTGATCTGCTTTCAATAATTAGCCAATGAAAGGCTTAGGATCAAAACAAAACATTGTAGACTCACTCGTTTTGGACACGTCATTGTTGTTGTTGTTATATGCCATTGAGTTGGATCTGACTCATAGCAACCCCTCCATGGGTTGCCAAGGCAGTATCACTACGGAAGTAGATTGCCCAACCTTCCTTCTGAGGAGTGGCTGGTGGGTTTG
>NW_006926370.1:1390-8746 GCF_000298275.1 Orycteropus afer afer | reverse complement strand
CTCAATATAAAGAAAACAAAAATCCTCACAATTGGTCCAATAAACAGCTTCACAATAAATGGAGAAAAGATTGAAGTTGTCAAGGACTTCATATTACTTGGTTCTATAATCAACACCAATGGAAGCAGCAGTCAAGACATCAGACAATGTATTGCATTGGTCAAATTTGCTGCAAAAGACCTCTTTCAAGTGATGAAGAGCAAAGATGTCTCCTTGAAGACTAAGGTGCACCTAACTCAAGTCATGGTATTTTCAATTGCCTCATATGCATGTGAGAGCTGGACAATGTATACGGAAGAACAAAGAAGAGTTGATGCTTTTGAATTGTGGTGTTGGAGAAGAATGCTAAGAATACCATGGTCTGTTAAAAGGTCTAACAAAACTTTCCTGGAAGAAATGCAGCCAGAATGCTCCTTGGAAGCAAGATTGGCCAGACTTCACCTCACCTACTTTGGTCATGTCGTCAGAAGGGACCACTCCCTGGAGAAGGATATCATGCTTGGTAAAGGGGAGGGTCAATGAAGAAGGGGAAGACCCTCGGTGTGGTGGATAGACACAGTGGCTGCAATGATGGGCTCAGGTATAGCAAGTATCGTGAGGCTGGCACAGGTTCGGGCAGTGTTTCATTCTGCTGTGCATAGGGTCTCTTTGAGTTGGAGACAACTTGATGACACCTAACAACAACAACAACAATTACTCTTAATATGCTTTTTTTTTTTTTCCTGCATAGCACATACATTTTCTAAAATTGACTGTCTCTCCCACGAGAATTTAAGCAAGAATTTGTCATAATCATTGCAGTATCTCCAGTGCTTAAAACAGTGCCAGGAACAAGATAGGCACTCAACAGATATCTTTTTAAAAGATATATGAATGAATGGGTTAGAAATAGAACTTGGATTTGTTGTTTCTAGTTATTGCCCTTTCTATTACTCCAGTACCTCTTATGTTTTAATATGTATGGGAATAACTTGGAGATCTTGTTAAAAATCAAATTTTGAATGAGAATGTTTTGTCATCTAAGATTCTTCATTTCTAACCCTGGTGATGCCAATGCTTCATATCCATGGACCACATTTGAGACAGCAATGTACTCTACTGCAGCTATACTCCTGAAGCAAAAGTTAGCTAAGTGCTCTCAGAAACATTTTTCTAATCTAATTAAAAACATATGATTTAGTCTTGATCTTTATTTATTTATTTATTTTTGCTAAAGGAAGTAGTGGGGAGTTGAATTGCATTTGTTCATCATGTTACTATAAAATTTTTCTAACATACAGAAAAGTTGAAAGATGTTTGTAGTAAATCCATCACCTAAACTCCACATTGTACTGTACTTACTACACTTTCAAAATCCTCACAACTGGACCAACAGACAACAGCATGATAAATGGAGAAAAGATCAAAGTTGTCAAGGATTTCATTTTTCTTGGATCCACAATCAACGTTCATGGAAGCAGCAGTAAAGAAATAAAATGACATATTGCATTGAGCAAATCTGCTGCAAAATTCCTCTTTAAAGTGTTAAAAAGGAAAGAAGTCACTTTGAGGACTGAGGTGCTTCTGATCCAAACCATGGTATTTTCAGTTGTCTCATTTGCATGTGAAAATGAGAATGAATAAAGAAGATCAAAGAATTGTGTCTTTGAATTATGGTCTTGATGAAGAATATTGAACATATCGTGGGCTACCAGAAAAATGAACAAATCTGTCTTGGAAAAAGTACAGCCAGAATGCTCCTTGGAAGTAAGGATGACAAACAAGACTTCATCTCCCCTACTTTGGGCATGTTATCAGGAGAGACCAGTCCCTGGATAAGGACCTCATGCTTGGTGAAGTAGAAGGTGAGCAGAAAAAGAGGAATACCCTCAATGACATGTATTTACATAGTGGCTGTGACAATGGGCTCAAGCATAACAATCATTGTGAGGATGATACAGGAGTTATCAGTGTTTCATTCTGTTGTACATAAGGTCACTATGAATTGGAACTGAATCAATGGCACCTTACAATATAACAACAACAATCCTTTCCTTGTCAATTCACTGAAAGTTCTAATTGTCAGCCTTGACAGTTAATTTCTCCTGGCCCCATTAGACCCAATCCACTCCAAGAACTTAATTTTGAATTATGTTAGGGAAATTTTTGCAGCCTGCTTGGTACTGCTAATCAGTTTTTTCCACCCTCAGACTTGCCTCTTTTGTCTACTGCTTCTAATTACAGGGAGCTACTAAGATAGACTCAGAATTAAACCCAAATGGCTCACAAAAACTTATATTTCTTCCTTGGTCATTGTAGATTAACTCTGTTTTTTGTTCTTCTATTATCTGCCCAACTCCATCTCTTAATGGTTGTTTCAAATACATTTCTTTCTCTATAAGCCCCCAAATTTTCTTTCATAATTACTATAGCAATACTAACAATCTTATTTTCTTCAGTCAGATGAAAGCTATTTTTATACTTCACCTCATTCTGTCCATGTTTCTTTATTTACATTTTGATTCCTCCTCCCAGGCTCAGCTAACAACAGCAACAACAACAACAAAAAACTAACTCACTGCCATCGAGTTGGTTGGACTCTTAGCGACCCCTACTTGGGTTTCTGAGGCAGTATCTCTATGGAAGTAGATTGCTCAATCTTCCTTCTGAGGAGTGGCTGTGGATTTGAACCACCAGCCTTCTAGCTAGCAGTCAAATGCCTTAGGCACTATGTCGCTAGAGAGAGGTATCCTTCCTCTACTCTTTCTAATGACTCTCTGGGCTCAACCAGGTTGAACATCTGTATTTGTTTGATGTACAAATACTTTTTTTATCTACGTATGGGCAAAGTCCAGTTGCATCCTGTCTTGCCTCACTCTGTCTTTATGAAATGGTTTTTCTTCCCTTCTACCAACTTTCATTTTCATGAAAAGTAAAGCTCTTCCTTCAGGAAAGAAGGACAAAAACACAATATCCTGTATTTAGTAGCTCAGCTGCATGCACATACATCAATATTAGTTTTGCTTCTTTCTTATGATAACTCTAGTAGAGTTCTGAGTGTGTACACAAACTGAAATACAAAGTTACCTATCAGTTGAATAGTGTGTGACTCCTGTTTAGCTCAACTTATCTCTTCATTTCAAAGAATATCCATGTTCCTGATATAGTTTATCTGGTTTGGTTAATTATTCTCATAACTGATTTACTTTTTTTAAAACTTAATCAGTTATCGGTATTCTCTGGTCTTTATGATTAGAGACTCTTTAGCTTCCAAAAATTCTTTTATTTAAACCACTTCCATCTATTAGCTCTTCTAAGACAGTTCCTAAGAAATTGGTTTTGTTGTTGTCGTTATTTGCTGTCGAGTCAGACCTGACTCGTAGCGACCCCTCCTTGGGTTTCCAGTATCACTGTAGAAGTAGATTGCCCAACCTTCCTTCCAAGGAGTGGCTGGTGGGTTTGAACCACCGGCCTTCTGGTTAGCAGTCAAATGCTTTTGGTAGACACTTTATTTTTTCAACCACCTACAGAAAATCAGTGTGGATTTGCTTATACAGTGTGCAAATATTCAACTCTTCAGCTGAACAGGCCTTTTAATTCACAATATTTCCAGTAGATTTTCTTAGAGTAAATAATTCATGTTTGGCTGCTTGTACAAGGATGTCTAATGAAACACAGATCACTATTGGAAGGCTAATTCATCTATGACATATTTGCTTTTAAAACTTTAAAGAGGTCCTTTGCAGCAGATTTTCCCAATGCAGTATGTCATTTATTTCTTGACTGCTGCTTCCATGGATGTTGATTGTTGATCCAAGTAAAATGAAATCATTGATAATTTTATTTCTTCTCCATTTATCATAATGTTGTTTGTCAATCCAGTTGTGAGAATTTTGGTTCTCTTCATGTACATATGTAATCCATACTTAAGGCTGTAGTTTTTGATCTTTCTCAGTGAATCTTCATTTGTGGCAAGCAATGTTGTGTCATCTGCATATTGCAGGTTATTAACAAGTCTTCTTCTAATCCTGACACTGTTCCTCTTAATATAGTCTTGCTTTCTGGATGATTTGTTCAGCATGCAGGTTGAATATGTAAGGTGAAAGGATACAATACTGTCAATCGTGGACTGCCAAAAGAACAAACACATCAGTCTTAGAAGAAATATAACCACAATGTTACTTAGATGTGAGGACTGTGAAATTTCCAATCACTTACTCTGGACACATCATCAGAAAACAGCTAGAAAGGATATTATGTTTGATAAAGTAGATGGCTAAGGAAAAAGAGAATCTCTACACAATAGTTATAACAGTGGACCCAAATATAGCAATGATCATGCAGAACTGGACAACATTTTGTTCTGTTATACATAGAGCTGACTTGAATCATAGCCTATTCCACCACAACTAACAACAACAACAACAACAACAATGTATTTGTATTGTTGCATAAGTTAGTTAATCCTTCTTTATTTCAACAATGCTGGAGGGATCATCCCTTCCTGATATTCAAGGCCCTCCATCATTGGATCAGAATATGATTGGAACATGGATTTTGATGTGATGGCTAAGACATTTCTAATATTTTGGGAAGGAAATGTGGTATGACATTAAAAATATAATACTGACCAAAACTAAAACCAAAACCAAAACCAAATTCACTGCCATCAATCTATTTTGACTCATAGCTACCCCCTCCTTGGGTTTCCGAGGCAGGTTCTCTACAGAAGTAGCTTGCCCAATCTTCCTTCCAAGGAGTGGCTGGTGGGTTTGAACTGCCAGCCTTCTGGTTAGAGTCAAATGCCCTAGGCACTATGCCACCAGAGCTCCCATTATACTGACAGTATAATAAATATCTATGCACCAAATGAAAGAGCCCACAGTAAAAGTAGGAGACTTTAATACACCACTTTCAATGAAAGATAGAATAACTGGAAAGAAACTCAACAAAGACAGAGAACTAAACAATTCAATCAACCAACCTGACATTATAAACATCTACAGAGCACTACACCCAACAACAGCACAATATATATTCTTTTCCAGCACACATGGAATATTTTCCAGGATAGAACATATGTCAGGCCACAAAGCAAACTTCAATAAATTTGAAAACACTGAATACTACAAAGCATTTTCTCAGATCACACTGCTATAAAATAAGAAATCAGCAATATGAAAATCAACAGAAAAAGAGCAAACATAGAAACTAAAAAATACCCTCCTTAAAAACTGCTGAGTAACAGAGAAATAAAAAGAATGAAATAATAAAAAAAAAAATCCTTGAAGACTTTAACACATCACTTTCAAAGAGGGACAGGTCAACTAGAAAAAAACCCAACAAAGATAAAGAAAACTCAACAATACAATCAACCAGCTCAACCTCATAGACATATACAGAGCATTTCATCCAACAAAACACAATTCACATTCTTCTCCAGTACACATGGATCCTTCTCCAGAATAGACCATATATTAGGACATAAAACAAGCCTCAATAAATTCAAAAGCATTGAAATACTACAAAGCATCTTCTTGGACCACAATGCTGTAAAATTAGATATTAATAATAGGAAGAGCAAGGAAAAAGCATCAAACATATGGAAGGTGAACAACTCACTGCTCAAAAACTACTGGGTAATAGAACACATAAAAACTGAAATAAAAAAATTCCTAGAAACAAATGAGAATAAAGATACATCCTACCAAAACCTATGGGACACAGAGAAAGGAGTACTCAGAGGACAGTTTATAGCAATAAATTCATACATCAAAAAAGAGAAAAGAAACAAAATCAACACTCTAACTCATCAACTCCAACAACTAGAAAGAGAACAAAAGAATCCTACTGTATCTAGAAGAAAGGAAATAATAAAGATCAGAACAGAAATAAATCAGAAAACAAAAAAAAAAAAAGAGAAAATCAACAAAACAAAAAGCTGGTTCTTCGAAAAGATGAGTAAAATCGATAAACCATTGGCAGATCTAACAAAAGAAAAGAAAGAGAAGATCCAAGTCACAAGAATTGTAAGCAAAAATGGTGCGCACAACAGAACCAACTGAAATAAAAAAGATCCTGACAGAATATTATGAAAAACTGTACTCCAACAGATTTGAGAACCTAGAAGAGATGGACAAGTTTATAGAATCACAAGACCTACCTAAACTATCTCACTTACAGATAGAAAACTTGAACAGAGCTATAACAAAAGAAGAAATTGAACAGGTCATAAAATAACTTCCCACAAAGAAAAGTTCTGGCCCTGATTGATGGCTTCTCTGGAGAATTCTATCAAATATTCACAGAAGAGTTGATACCTATGCTACTCAAACTATTCCAGAGCATAGAAAAAGATGGAATATTCCCAACTCCTCTTCACTGTGCAGCAAAAAGGAAGGAGGGCTGAGCTGTGAACTTTGACTGTCTGGAGGGCACAGCCATTTTGAATGTTTACAAGCGGTTTGATCATTTTGGATATTTAAAGGGACAGCATTCTCTCAGATTCCAGGACTTAAGAATAGGCTCCATTTGCCAGGAACCAAAAGGACATTCTGGGTGCAAATGACTGGAAAGCTTCACTTACTGACTGAGAGCCACCGCTTCCTTCTCCATCAACCGGACAACAATAACCACCAAGAAGAGCCTGACTCACCTTTAGCTGTTCTTTACAAACACTTAACAGAGATCTAAATACAACAATGTCACAATGTCTTGGAGACAACAGACCATCACAACCCACAAAAAGAAGCAAGATAAAGTGGTAAACACAAAGGAGAAGGATACACACCCAGAACACATCCCTGAGGAAGAAGCAGCATTGGAACTCTCTGATAAGTAATTGAAAAGAATCATCTTTAGGTATCTTCAAAGGATTGAGAAACAGACCAAAGAAAACACAGAAAAAATCCTAGAAGAATTTTAGAAGAAAATACAAGAACAAAATGACAAAATAAATGAAAAATTAGAACTGATTCAAAATCGACAGATAGAGATCCAGAAGAGTAATACTAAATTGTCAGAAATAGAGAACACAGTGAAAGGGCAAAGGAGTAGAACTGATATAATGGAAGACAAAATTAATGAGATTGAAAAAAAAAACCTGAATAGTTCCTTGGAAAGGGATCAATCAGAAAAAATATCAAAACAAAATGAAGAAAGCCTAAGGTTCATATGGGATACCATCAAAAGGAATAACCTATGTGTCACTGGAATTCCAGAACAGGAAGAGAAAAGTAAAATCACTGAGAAAATTGTCCAAGATTTGTTGGAAGAGAACTTCCCTGATATGATGAAAGATGCAAATATATCCATTCAGGAAGTCCAACAAACCCCAAACAGGATAGACCCCAAAAGAAAATCACCAAGACACGTCAT
>NW_006926370.1:0-750 GCF_000298275.1 Orycteropus afer afer | reverse complement strand
ATGGACTATTCTAATCTCAGGGAGAAAATTATAAATCACAGGGTAACCTCAAAGAAAAATGATAAACCTTCACATCACAATAAAAAAGAGGACAACCACAAAAGTTCAGCAAATACTTAAACAACAGCAACAAAGGAAATGATAGCACGATTCATAAACACAATGAGCTCAGCACAGAAAATAATATGGAACAATGAAACCAGGGATACCATGAAAAAACACATAACAAAATGACAGCAACCAAGTCATACCTGTTGATAATTACACTGAATGTTAGTAGATTAAATGCACTACTTAAGAGATGGAGAATTGCAGATTGGATCAGAAAACAAAACCCATCAATATGATGTCTACAAGAGACACACCTCAGAGACAAAGAAAAACAGACTGCAAATCAAAGGTTGGAAATAAATATATCAAGCAAATGGCAACTGTGAGAGCAGGAGTGGCAATATTAATTTCTGATCAAACTGACTTTAAGACAAAAACCACCATACGAGACAAAGAAGGACATTATATAATGATTAAAGGATCAATTGAACATGAAGATATAACCATAATAAATATCTATGGACCCAATGAAAGAGCCCCAAAGCACATAAATCAGACTTTAAAAGAGTTGAAAAGTCAAAGAGATGACTCCACAGTCATAGTAGGAGACTTTAATACACCACTTTCAATGAAAGATAGAACTGGAAAGAAACTCAACAAAGATGCAGAAGAGCTAAACAATACAATCCACCAACTTGG
>NW_006926369.1:8169-8655 GCF_000298275.1 Orycteropus afer afer | reverse complement strand
TCACACAGGAACAGTAACCAAAAAAAGAAAAAAGGGAAAAAGAAGTAGAAAAAACAAGAAAACCTGCAATATCTGGGGATAGGGCACTAAGAGAGAAAGGGTAGAGAAGGAGAATAATGAAGAAAAAATGGGAAAAAAAAGAAAACAAGGAACAGGGTTAACCACAAGAAAAAAGGGGAAAGAAAAAAATTATAATTAAAAAAAGAAAAGAAAATTTTCAACCAAGAACAGGGAAAAGAAAAAAAGCTGAAAACTAGGACCTGGGAGGGGAAGAATAGAATAATAGTAAAAAGGACAAAAGTATTAATAATAATAGTTGTTTTAAAACAGACAAATACAAACAAACTAATCACCAGGAAAAAAAAAAAGAAAGGAAAAAAAAGAAATAAAAAGAAAAAAAGAGAAAAAAAAATTGGTGGAGGACAGGGCAGGGCACCCAGGCTCTGTCTGAGCACACAGGCTGTGATGGAGTTCCTGTGGGCCCAG
>NW_006926369.1:6617-7543 GCF_000298275.1 Orycteropus afer afer | reverse complement strand
CTGTGTCTGTGTTAATTGGTTTCCCTTTTCTTTGTTGAAGAGGGTCTGTGCAGTCTTTCTGCCTAGTCCACTATCTTCTAGAAGTGGAATTTCTGGGCTCAAAACTAGAACATTTTGAATTTTAATTGATACTGCTAATTTATACTTGAAAATGGTCGTAACAATATATAATAAAGAAAATGCTGTTTCTTTGGATGGCATAATAATTAATCTTTGCCAACATAATGGTAAAAATATTTTAATTTTAATTTTGTGAAGTTTATTTTCTAACTTACTGATTTTGGTTTCTAGTAATATTCATTCTTAATTCATTACTTCTTTGAATTTTTAATTTTAAGAGATCCAAAACAGAAGTTTTAAAGGTCTCAGACCTTTTCTTCTCTTTTAACCATCAAACAGTTAGTCTCCTACCTGCCTCTTTACCATCCCTACTGAATATACCGGAGTTCTCAATTCACTGATACCCTATCTGAGTGAACAGAACTTTTATCAAGAGTATGATATATCCAGAATAAGTCACAGTTTCTATTTTGATACAATGTTCTCTTAAAATCTCATTTGCAGTTCTTTTGTTTGTAATGGATTACCACCATTTGGTTTATTCTGTCCAGCTACTATCTCTATAGGACCTGATTTCAACTCATGCCTCCAGTGGACTCTGTCAGTTTTTGGCTCTTAGTAGCTATGATACCCTAGGCAAGTACAGACCCAATCCTGATTCTTGAGGGAGAGACATTTAGGCAGTTATGTTGTTGTTGTTGTTGTTGTTGTTGTTATGTGCCCTCGAGTCAAACCCGACTCATAGCGACCCCTCCTTGGGTTTCCAAGGCGGTATCACTACGAAAGTAGGATTGCCCAACCTTCCTTCCGAGGAGTGGCTGGTGGGTTTGAACCACCAGCTGTCTGGTTAGCAGGCAAGTGTCTTA
>NW_006926369.1:0-6017 GCF_000298275.1 Orycteropus afer afer | reverse complement strand
AGGCTGGCGGTTCAAATCCACCAGCCACTCCTCAGAAGGAAGGTTGGGCAATCCTACTTCCATAGTGATACTGCCTTGGAAACCCAAGGAGGGGTGGCTGTGAGTCAGGTCTGACTCAACAGCACATAACACCAACAACAACAAGGTCTACAAACTCTTTTTTTCTAATGTTAAAATACATGATTCTTCTCCAAAGAATTCTCCAGAGAATAACTTGAAATAAATTGGAAAATGCCTTTATGTTACTCATTCTTTTCATACACTTAAAATTTGCACTTAATGCCTTTCTCTTTCTGGACATCAGAAAGAACCCCTGGGTATTCTGGAAGAAGTTTATATTTCTCTAAATCAATTTCAGGAAAAAACATGTCCCTTTAGAATTCCTGCATGACTGTCACCAACAGTCTAAGATGGCCTGGCTGGTCCATGGCTTCCTTGTAAACAGAACTGCCTCCAATTATCTAAACATTTCTACTTTATTTCCTATTTCTGGTTGCTCAATAAGTTTTAAGGCATCATCCAGACCTTTAGCAAGAAAATGAGCTCCCTGTGGGGGTTCTTGAGTTCTCTCACCAAAAAACCCAAACTCACTGCTGTTGAGTCAGATGTGACTCATAGCAACCCCTCCTTGGGTTTCAGAGGCGGTATCACTACCGAAGTAGATTGCCCAATCTTCTTTCTGAGGAGTGGCTGGTGGGCTTGAACCACTAGCCTTCAGGTTAGTAGTCAAATGCCTTAGGCACTACGTCCCCAGAGCTCCTTTGAGTTCTCTACTGAGAACTAAATTAATTCTATCTTTCAAACATCTATTCTTCTCAGGAAGGGAAAACTAGGTCATCCTACCCATAATCACCAAATTCTTTTCAATTTCTAATGAAGAAGTTATGGTTGCAGTCATTCTTTGAAAATACTTGAATTCATTCCAGAGCGGGGGCCAGAGGTAGATCTCCATTCTTTCTGATGCCCATCTTCTGGGACACAGTGACAAGGCAGTTTAGCAGACGAACCATGACAACAACAGTGAACACATTTGAGCTTGCGTGGGACACTCCTCTTTAGCTCATTTACTTCATAATTTCTTCCTTTTGTCTTAGCTATTCTACATTCAAAAGCAAGAGTCTCTTCAGATACCCATTTTGGCCTTTCTTCTTCTTTTTGTCTTTTTAATGACCTTTTGCTTTTTTCATATATTATACCCTTGATGTCATCCCCAAATTCATCTGGTCTTTGGTCATTAGTGTTCAATGTGTCAAATCTATTCCTGAGGTAGTCTCTAAATTCAAGTGGGATATACTCAAGGTACACTTTGGCTGTCATGTACTTGTTTTAAGTTTCTTAACTTTTAACTTGAACTTGCATATGAGCAACTGATGGTCTGTTCTGCAATTAGCCCCTGGCCTTATTCTGATTGATAATATTGAGCTTCTCCATTGTCTCTTTCCACAGATGTAGTTGATTAGCTTCCTGTTTGCTGCATCTGGTGAAGTCTACATGTATAGTAACCATTTATTTTGTTGAAAAAAGGTATTTGCAATGAATAAGTCCATCAGTCTCCAAAATTCTAGCATGCTCTCTCTGGCATGGTTTCTACAACCAATGCCATATTTTCCAACTACAGATTCTTCTTTTTTTGTTTCCAACTTTCACATTCCAGTCACTAGTAATTAGCAATGCATCTTGATTGCATGTTTGATCAATTTCACACTACACGTTGTTGTTGTTATTAGGTGGTGTAGAATCTCTGGTCCAACTCATAGCGACCTTAAATACAACAGAAGGAAACAATGCTGGGTCCTGCACCATCCTCACAATGTTTGCTATTCTTGAGCCCATTATCACAGCCACCGTGCACTCATTGAGGTCTCATTGAGGGTTTTCTCCTTTGTCTGCTGACCCTTTATTTTATCCACCCTGATCTCTTTCTCCAAGGACTGGTCCCTTCTGACAAATGACCAAAGTAGATGAGAGAAAGTCTGGCCATTCTTGCTTCCAAGGAGCATTCCAATTGTGCTTTTTCCCAGACAAATTTGTTCATTCTTCTGGCAGTCTATGGTATTTTTGCTAGTCTTCACCAACAACACAATTCAAAGGCATCAATTCTTCTGTGGTCTTCCTTATTCATTTTCCAGCTTTCACATGCATATGAGGCTATTGAAAATACCATGGCTTGGGTCAGGTACAATTTAGTCTTCCAAGTCACATCTTTAACACTTTAAAGAGTTCTTTTGCAGATTTGTCCAGTGTGATATGATATCTACTTCCTTGACTGCTGCTTCCATGTGTTTTGATTGTGGATCCAAGTAAAAGGAAACCCTGACAGCTTCAATCTCTTCTCCATTTATGTGATGTTGCTTCTTGGTCTAGTTGTGAGGATTTTTGTTTTATTTATGTTGAAGTGTAACTCGTACTGAATCTTAGATCTTCATAAGTAAGTGGTTCAAGTCATCTTCACTTTCAGCCCACAAAAACTCTCTCACTGCCGTCAAGTTGGATTTGACTCACAGTGACCCCCTCCTTGGGTTTCCAAAGCAGTATCTCTACAGAAGTAGATTGCCCAATCTTCCTTCCGAGGAGTGACTGGTCGGTTTGAACTGCCAGCCTTCTGATTAGCAGTTAAATGCCTTAGACACTATGCCAGGTTTGTGTCATCTGCATATCTCAGGTTGTTAATGTTCATAAGGATTCCACCAATCCCTACGCTGTGTTCTTCATATAGCCCAGCTTCTCAGATGCTGTATGCTCAGCATACAGATTGAATAAGTATGGTGAAAAGATACAACCCTGACACAAACCGTTTCTGATTTTAAACCATTCAGTATCCCCTTGTTCTGTTCAGACGATGGCCTCTGTCTATGTACACATTCCTCATGAGCACAATCAAGTGTTCTGGAATTCCCATTCTTTGCAATGTCATCCATAATTTGTTATGACCCACACAATTGAATGCTTTTGCATAGCCAATAAAACACAGGTAAATGTCTGAATAAGTTGGTGTAGTGAATTGCTTGATGTGGCCCTTCTAGCCATTGTCCTCCATTCTGTGATGTTCTGTAAATCCCATTATCCATGCCTGTTTGGAGTGGTGTGGTAGTTAACGTCAGGTATCAACTTGGCTGGGCAGCTGGTAGTAGTCATTCCCTATAATAACTGGCAATCGACTCTGTGATGGGATTTAGGTTAATTCTGTTGGGGCAACACAGGTGGAATGTATCTTGAGTCCTGCCTTGCTGGAGGGTATAATTCAAATCACCACCCTTAGCTTCCCTGAGGGTATACCTACGAATCTCCTGGGAAGATCTGCCCTCCTCTTGCTCAGGTTTTGTGTCTTTGATCATCCTCTCTCCGCCCTGGATTTGGGACAGCAGCCATCATCTGATCAGCTGATTGAGGTTCATCAAACCCCGAAAGTTGGGAGGATCCGCCAGACCTACTCACAGACCTGGGACTCTCCAGCCTGCCAGCCTCCACCCCTACTACGTGAGACGAACCCTTGGGTGTCTGTGAGTTCTGTGAAGCGTTACAGTGAAATACAGAACCCTAAGATGGGGGAAATTACTGGGAGGAGGAGGAGGAGTTAATGTCTGAAATGATGGAGTGGTACAGTAGTTTGGACATTTGGGACATCTTTAACCTTCGCCTCATGGGGACCGACCTTGTGCTGATCTTTCTGAGAGAAATTGTTTAAGCAGTTGGTAAAAATCTTCAAAATGAGAAGAAATAGCTGTAAGCATCCATTAATAATCAGAATATGGAATGTACAAAATATGATTCTAGGAAAATTGGAAGTTGTCATAAATGAAATGAAACACTTGAAGATAGATACCCTAGGCATTAATTAGTTGAAATGAACTGTTATTGGCCATTTTGAATGAGACAATCCTTTGGTCTACTATGCCATGACTGACAAATTGAAGAGAAACAGAGAAATATTCATTGTTAAAAAGAACATTTCAAGATCTATCCTGAAGTACAATGCTTCCAATGATAGGATAATACCCATATGCCTACAAGAAAGACAGTTTATAAGACTATGATTTTACTTTATGCACCAACCACTAATGTAAAAGATGAAGAAACTGGAGACAAATACATCTGATGAGCCCACCATCTTCAAAGAGAAGCCTTTCATATTTATAATTTGTACTTAAATATTTTATATATGAATATATAATTTATGAGTCGGGGCTGACTCGACAGCAAACAACAACAACAACAACAACATATATAGCATATATAAATACATAAACCAACCTAAACCAAATCCATTGCCATCGACTTTATTCTGACTCATAGTGACCCCATGTGACAGAACAGAACTGCCCATAGAGTTTCCTAGAGAGTAATTGTTATAGAAGCATGTTGCCACCTCTTTCTCCTGTGGAGTCACCAAATGGGTTCAAACAGCCAACCTTTCCATTAGCAACCAAGTGTTTAACTGTGTGTCATCCCCTTTGCCATTGTGACTCATAGGTGCTCTATAGGCAGAGTAGAACTGCCCCATAAGGCTTCCTATCATCTGTAAAGCTTTATGGAAGCAGACTGCCACATCTTTCTCCCATGGAACAGCTGGTGGAATTGAACCCTCGACCTTTTAGTTAGTAGCCCAGTGTTTAACCACTGTGTCATAGTTTTATAAATTTTGTATCTATAACCAGGAGGATGAGAAAGTACCTTCCTTTCCAGCCTCAGTGATGAATTCACATCAGGGTACTAATGAAAAAGACTGTTTAATATATGCTTCTCCAAGACAGTTTTGGATTTAACTGAGACTCTTAAAATTGGAGGGTGCCTAATGCTCTTCAAAGTTTTTGTGCATACACACCCTAAAAGAACTTGGAAAAGTATGTATTTCTTTGATCATTTTTAAGTTAACATCCATAATTTTATACTACTTTAGATATTGGCAAAAATATAATTCACAACATATTGTAATATTTTATTTTAAAAAACAATTATACTGCTCTTAAATATATTGGATAGAATCTAAATTCTACTGTAATGTAGAACTATTCATTTTAAACAATTCATTTTGAAAATATGAGTAAGTACTTCTTAAATAGACAGTTTATGTTTCATTTTCATTTTGAAATCTATTTCACAGACCCTGGAGTACTGCATTCTAATATAATATATTTATGCCTGAAAAGTATTATATTTTCATTTCTCTTACTTCTCTGTTATAAAAATATGTTTATAAAATGAAATTTGGTGTAAGTGATAAAATTTTTTTCTGAATTATATTACTATTAAAGTTATAATTAACATGATTGATCAAAACAATGTAAATATATTATTTTTATAAACAATTAGAAATAAAAGTAAAATTCTACTGGAAATACACGTTTTAATGAGATAGATGAATATTATGTATTGCTAGAATGAATCTGTGTTAAACATGAAATTATATTTTTATTTTACATTTTTATAAATGTAAGTATTGAGAACTTTTTTCACATAATGAGATTTGGGAATGGAAGAAGTTTTGTTACAGCAATATGAGTCAATTATTTGATCACCTTCCAAGTAATATTCTAAAAATCTCATAGTGATCTATAATCAAAAAAAGTTATTTCATTTCATTAAAAGCAAGAATCAGCAACCATTTAACTTTCAATAACATTTAAACTAGTAGAATCATATATTTTCTCAATTTTGGAGAAATATACCAAAAAGGCTTTATCCGGACTTATCAAATTATTATTAATTATATTTGCTCCTTATTCACTCACAATTGTATCTGTAATCAGGAGGATGGGAAAGTACCTTATAGAGCTAAACTTAGACAAGACTGGGGTAAAAATAATCACATATAGCTGAAATTGCACATTTTTAGACTTTTCCCATTGTTGTGAAAAAAATCTTATATTCATATCTTAAAAGATATTGCGAGGTGGGGCAAGATGGTGGACTAGGCAGAAGGATTGCACAGACCCTCTTCAACAAAGAAAAGGGAAACCAATTAACACAGACACAGAAGATAATCTTGGACCCCTGCGCCTTGAAGGAAAGGATGCAGA
>NW_006926368.1:7803-9144 GCF_000298275.1 Orycteropus afer afer | reverse complement strand
GAAGGCTGGCGGTTCAAAGCCACCATCCACTCCTCGGAAGGAAGGTTGGGCAATCTACTTCCATAGTGATACTGCCTCGGAAACCCAAGGAGGAGTTGCTATAAGTCGGGGCCAACTCGGCAAACAACAACAACAACAACAATCTTAGAAGGAGAATCTGTTTTTATGTCCAATGCACATGTGAGAAAAAATATGTATGTAAAGAATTTGTGTAACCTGCCCAATTGCCCACAACAGAGAAACAGCGTAACTTGAATCTGAAGCCATCTCTGTTTGTTCCAGAGCCTACGATCTTACCCTGTGTACTTGTTCCTTAAAGCAAATATCCATTCTTTCCAAAAATATGCATCCCATAATTTAACATCCCTTAAGTCATCCTATGAGAATAATCATATATTTAATAATTATCTTTAAGGATGTTTGGCTCCCAATTATCCAAAATAGATAATTGGTTAAATGAATCATAAAAAAGCCTTATTATCTTATTTTTGGGACCAATATAAATGAACATTTTCAATTCTTATTAAAATATTTCACAACACAATACTGAATGAAAAAAGAAGAATCCGAATGCTATATGTTGTCCACTACCTCTATAAATGTTATTACATATGCATGCAAAAGTATTTCAACATATACTCAAAATACAAACACTGATTATTTTTGGATTGTAGCATCATGGATATTTCTGCCATTGTGTTTTTTACCTTTTCATATTTTCAAGTCTTCTACCATGACTATTAGTTGCTTTTTAAATGAGATAATCATGAAGCTAAACAAGCAGGTGTGGTGTTCTTCATATCTGTCGCCTAAAGTCAATGAAGAAATAATCTTACAAGGTTGTCTTTGAGCCCGGAAAATGTTCATCCATTCAAACAGGGCTCTGATGTCCATGGATGTTATTAAACCTCCGTGTTTGCTGATTTCCTGTCTCCACTTCACCAACACCGGTCTTGCTCTCCCTCTGGTCTCCTGACGCTCCACCCTGCGCTGTCTCCATGACATTGAGTAAGCGCCATTGCACTGTGCCTGCATTTCTGATGTCTTGATTCCAGGATCTGATTTCTTCTTTATTTTGAGCAAGTGCGCTGGCAACCAAAACCTTTCTAATAATGTGTCTTAGCGCACAAATAAAATTCAATAACTTTCAGGCCAACACGGTGAAGTCTTCTGTCAAATCCGACCATGATGAACTCTCCTAGAACCAATGCTAGTCAGAGAAGGACTGATATTGATTGCCTTCTTACTTGGGAAGAATTGGTCTTTGTGAAGCATACACAGAAAGAAACGAGTGGAAATTTAGAACTCCTGACTGTATTGGATTCTTGGCCACTAATGGAT
>NW_006926368.1:5336-7093 GCF_000298275.1 Orycteropus afer afer | reverse complement strand
GTTGTTCTTGCTAAGATCCCAGTCTGATCTTGATTGTTCTCTTGAGAAGGTATGGATGATTTGCCATTGCCCTAAGCAAGGACAAGCTGCAGCATTTCTTTAAATGTGTGTGTGTATATGTGTCTCTGTATAGGTACACATCAGATGTGTACTCTTGAAAATAGTATTCATCCTCTACACATAATTTTGATCATGGTTTTAAGTACCATTCTGAGTATTTCCCCATTTCACTTAATAATCTTCAAATATATAACATGCATGATTGACTTCTGAACCAATGCACAGCGTCCCACCTATAGCTGCACTACAGTGTATTTAGCCAACCTACTCCCACCGGACAGTCATTTCATTTACATTTTCACTGTGCAAATAACAAGTGATAGACATCATTACATTACAATAGAAATGATACGTCAAAAAGAAAACAACAAATGACTCATAGCAACACTATCAGACAGGGTAGAACTGTCCCATAGGACTTCCAAGGCTGTAAATCTTTACGAAAGCAGACTGCCTCATCTTTCTTCCTTGGATTAGTGGTGGATGGGTTCCATCCATGAGCTTTTTGGTTAGCTTCCTATCACATAGTTGCTGCACCTTCAGGAAATCTCTAAATATCTGTTCATGTACCAGGATAGACTCAATGGAACAAAGAAAATCATAATTTTGGTATAACTGCATTTGCCAGTACATGTACTTTCTCAATGAGGTCTGGTGGTGTAGTCATTAAGGCATTGGATTGCTAACCACAAGATTGGAGGTTCAAATCCATCAGCTCCTCCAATGGAGAAAGAAGAGGCAGTGAGCTTCTGTAAAGATGACAACTTTGGAAACCCTCTGAGCAGTTCTCTGTCCTCCAGTGGTGCTGGGAGTTGGAATCCACTCCATGACAGTGAGTTGGGTTTGCTTTGATTTTAAACTTTGTAGAGCTCAACACTCCAGGATAGCTGTGCGGGTCTTTCTTCCCAAAAGTCCTGCTTCTATAAATCATCAGGGAAGCTTTCACTTTCCAGTTTGAAGAACACGTGCTTCAGGGCATTGGAGGCAGAAGGATCAAGCAAATTGAACATTTAATGCAAAATCTGGAAGCCATGTTCAATGTCAATGTGTCTGCCTTTAGGAAGTAATGTCTCAAATTCCCTAATTAAACTTCAGGGAAATCACAGGATAAGAATGCTCGTTACTCCATTATTGTACTGTGAGGGGAACTGGAAGTTCATGGAGCCTCTCGTTTGCTATATGTAGAAAGAATGTTGTAATCTTGCCTCCATGGGGCATGTGTCCAATGAAATGGTGTGTGTGGAAGGAGCAAGTATGGAGTGGATTGTGACTTTGAGGAAATACTTACTAAACATGAGTTTCCTGTCTCCCTCTACTTTTTCATTCAGAAGACGAGTCACGTGATGAATATATATATCTCCTGTAGAATCACCCTTTAAGCCTGGAACTGAACTCACCCCATGACTCAATTGTCAGCCAAATGATAGACAGATACATGAGGTGAAAACTAACACTAGGGTTTGTGTACTCCTTGCAACCATCAACCACTGCATATCAAAAGGGCAGCACTGGCCCAAGAACAAGGTGCAGGAGGCAGGAAGAGTTAGGAAAGAAGGAGGAATGGAAACACGGAAACCCAGGGAAGAAGTGGGATGAGTGATGTTACATTGTGGGGACTGTAATCAATGACATGAAACAAAACGTGGATGACTTGTTGAATGGAAAACTACTCTGTAAGCCATCACCCAAATCACAAT
>NW_006926368.1:4176-5136 GCF_000298275.1 Orycteropus afer afer | reverse complement strand
CTCTCGTCTGGACAGGAGAGGGTTGGGCTCTCCCACAGAGCCACGGTGGAGCTCAAACCACCAAACTTTAGGTTAGCAGGCCGTCCCAAACCACTCATGTCATCTAATCACCTCTTATGAGAGGGAATTAATGAGAGAGAGAAAAAATCATTTCTGTTTGCCTGGATGCATCAATCTAGCCTCTTGTTATCTACTGAACAATGAGGAAAAGTGAAGTTCCTTCAGCAATTGCTAGCTTGTTGAGGATTCTGAGCCCAAGGCCTAAGATTTCTCATGTAACCTAGCAAGGTTTAAGGAGCTCTGCTGATGGCGGTGGTTAAGAGCTGGGCTGCTAATCAAAAGGATGATGATTCCAACCCACACAGAGCTCCATGGGAGAAAGACCTGGTGATCTGTTCCCACAAAGATGACAGCCTAGGAAACCCTATAGGGCAGTTGTATTCTGTCACTTGGGGTCACCTTGAGTTGGCATTGACTGGTCAGCACAGAGTGACAAGCAGTAGTGATTGAGGGAAATCACTGGGCACACTGTTCGTGAGAAGTTGGTTGTTCCCCTGCACCTGCTGCTGGTGAGAGTGGGGGCAACCTTTCATGCCACACGAAGCACATGGGACAGCACAGGAGGAAGGGAGCCACGGAGCTCCTGGGAGTCCTCGCGAAAGGAAAGTGGGCAAGTGACTGGCCACGTGTAGTTGTCTGATTTTCTTTTAATTAGTTGCTGGAAGGAAATTATAATATACATATTTTTGTAGGTTTTTAGATATTAGAAAATGGAATTATTACTTTGAACTTATTTTACTAATATATTTCCTATAAAGTTTAGTTTTAAAATATGGAGTGATGTGTCCTCTAAAGTCTCCCAAATCTCTCTTGCCTTTGTAATTGATCTTGGAGACTTTGTTTTTGGCTTTATCATATGAGTGAAATAAAGAAGGCTCCCCAAACCTTGTCCATTTTCCC
>NW_006926368.1:0-606 GCF_000298275.1 Orycteropus afer afer | reverse complement strand
TGGTGCAAACTGTTCAAACCCATCTGCTAAGCTAAAGGTTGGATGTTCGAGGCCCCCTAGAGGCACCTCTGAAGAAAAACCTGGCACTCTACTTCCAAAAATCAGCCATTGACACCCTGTGGAGCACATTTCTACTGGGACACACACGGGGGCCCCATGAGCTGAAGTGAACCTTACGCCAGCTCATTTCCATGAAGGCCGGGTCTGGACTCTGCAGGTTGGATTCCTAGGATCTTGTGAAACACATTGTAGGAGCTCAAACATACGTGTTTAATGGAAATTAAAATAAAGTCATGGCTTCAAGTAGTTGAATTTTTGGAAACCGAATTGGCTTAAATTGGTTCACTACTTAAAATTCTAGAGTCTCTGACTCTGAGTAGAATAAAAGCAGTATGAAAACGGGCCTTTGTCTATTCTTGAATTATTTTGTCACCTGGTAAGGTGCAAAGAAATAGGCAACGCATTGTAAAACACTAAGCTGAGTGTGTTTTCTTACAAAAGGTTTCATTTCACACAGGGCCAAGTTGTAAATTCCACCCAGGTGATTGATCTGATTCTTTATTCTTCCTCAAATCAGTGTTACCAGATTCACTTGCACATACTGAA
>NW_006926367.1:7978-8921 GCF_000298275.1 Orycteropus afer afer | reverse complement strand
CAGCCTTATTATTTCATGACATAGTCAAGACCAAGTTTGTTGATTTAGTCATTGGAATAGTAATTTGTCTGTATTTCTATTGAAATAATTTAAAAAATGAGATCCATCTTATCTAAGAGATCTGGCACTTTGTATGGCTTCAGACAAATACATTCTTTCCTAGATTTTCTTCTCTATATTTTTAGTACCCATTACTATTTAAATCACTGCCATTTTTCACACTGTGCTAGAGACAAAGAGGAAATTCTATTAACTTTTTCCTTTGGAGACATTCTTAGGTTGTTGTGAAAAGGAAATGTGTGTACTATAGGAAAAGTAAATTTGCCCTTTTTATGAAAGTAAATATTTCAGATGTTTTTGCCAATACATCCCGGGACATCGTTAATGAAGCTGCAGTTTTCTCCTGGACTTTTGCTCCCCATTTATTCCAGTGAATCAGGAACATCTGAGGCTACCTACTGGTTATCAAATTTCTATACTGAGATTCTATTTTGTTGCTTCAGGGAAACATGTAAATATTTTCTTTAACTTTTAGTCAATTGAGTTTCAAATAAATAATTTCAGTCAAGATTGTGAGGTCATGTGCCTTATCTACACTTCAAAAATTCTGAAAATATTAAGTTTTCTCCTAAAACTATATTTTTAGTTATATTTTATCAACACACAGCCATTATGTCTAGGAAAATAACTACTCAAGTTAACCCTAAGTTAATTAGTGTTGTCCAATATTGATCTGTTATTTCTTTCTTTACTATTGGCATTATTGTTAAAATTATGTGTGTTTGTGTCTATCAAATGTATATGATACAGCAAAGTTTCCTTTAAAATATGTGTTGAAAGAAAAACAGTATATTCAATATAATTTTCATCAGTAAATGTTATCTGATAAATTAATATCTATTATATTTATCCTGTCATCTATTATACTCATTCTCTGACTATC
>NW_006926367.1:2110-7418 GCF_000298275.1 Orycteropus afer afer | reverse complement strand
AGAAGGCTCATTAACAACCTGCAATATGCAGATGACACAACAATCATAGCTGAAAGGGAAGAAGACTTGAAGCACCTACTGGTGAAGATCAAACCCTAAAAATTTCAGAATGTTTTAAACCTCAACATAAAGAAAACAAAAATCCTCATAATTGGATCATTAAGCAACATCATGATAAATAGAGAAAAGATGGAAGTTGCAAAAGATCTAATTTTACTTGGATTCTCAATCAACACCCAGGGTTGTAGCAGTCAAGAAATCAAGTGAAATATTTCACTGGCCAAATCTGCTGCAAAAGACTTCGTTAAAGTGTTTAAAAGCAAAGATGCCACCTTGAATGTTAAGGTACACCTGACCCAAGTCAGGGTATTTTCAATTGTCATATATGTACATGAAATCTGAAAAATGAATAAGGAAAATAGAAGAAGAAATGATGTCTTTGAATTCTTAATATACCTTGGACTCTCAGAAGAATGATCAAATATGTCTTGGAAAAAACACAGCCAGGATATTTCTTTGAAGATGACAAGAATTTTTACTTTGAACATGTTTTCAGGATGTGTGGATCCCTGAGCAGTACATCACCTTGGCAAAGTAGAGGGTCAATGAAAAAGAAAAGGATTTTCAGTGAGCTGGATTTATCAACTGGATGCAACAATGAGTACAAACATATATTTCATGTGAGGATGGTGTAAGACTAGGTTGTGTTTTATTCTACATAGAATCATTATGAATTGGAGCCAGTTTGACAAAAACAACAATATTTATCAATATCTGTATTCATTTAATTTGGACTAGCCATATATATGTGGTATGTTGTTATTAGGTGACATCAAATTAGCTCCAACTCATGATGACCCTATGTACAACAGAATGAAAAACTGCCTGGTCCTGCACTATTCTCACAGTTCTTGCTATTCTTGAGTTAATGGCTCATCTCATGTCATTGAGAGTCCACTTCTTTTCCATTGACTCTGTACTTTTCCAAACAATATATCCTTCTTCAGCAATTGGTCTGTTCTGATAACATGACCATAGTACAAGACAGAAAGTCTGACCTTTCTCTCTTTTAAGGAGAATTACTACTTGGATCCCCAAACAACCCTAATGGAAGCAGCAATAAGAAAATCAGATGTTGATTTCTGGTAAGATGGTGGAATAGGCAGACAAGCTACACAGACCCTCTTCAACAAAGAAAAGAGAAACAAATTGATAGTGATACAGAAGATAATCCTGTACCCCTGAGCTTTGAAAGGAAATATACAGAAGTTGATTAGGCACCAACTAGTGGAAAAACCTGAATGAAAACATAACATTAGAATAGGCTTCTTTTGCCAAGGATGGCAGAGACATATCAGAGGGACACAACTGGAAAGGAGATAGGTGGTGAGTATATAAATGCTACCAACTAGCACATAGAGAAGCACAGCACAATATCCTACTTATGTTAATAGCATAAAAATAAAACAAAGAAAAGAAAAATTGTGGGCAAATAACTCCAACATACAACCAATTAAATATAAAAACAAAATATCACAATACCTCAGAGACAAAAGAGCATCACGGTCCACCCAAAGACTAAGATAAAGCAGGAGAAACAAGGAACAAGGATACAGACTGAAAACACATCCCTGAAGAAGAAGCATTGGAACTTCCTGACAAGGAATTAAAAAGAGCTATATTTAGGCATCATCAATGAATTGAGAGACAGATCAAGGAAAACACTGAAAAGACTTATTAAAACACAGACAAAATCCTACAACAATTTCAAAAGACAATGCAAGAACAAAATAACAAAATAAGTAAAAAATTAGAAATGATAAAAAATCTACAGACAGATATCCAGAAGATTAATACTGAATTTTCAGAAATAGATAACACATTGAAAGGGTGAAGGAGTAGAATTGAATTAATGGAAGACAGAAATAATGAGATTGAGGACAAATACCTGAACACTGCTCTGGAAAAGGATTACTCAGAAGAGAAAATCAAAACAAAATGAAGAAAACCTAAGGTTCATATGAGATACCATCAAAAGGAATAATATATGTGTCATCAGAATTCCAGAACAGGAAGAGACAAATAAAACCACTGAGAAAACTGACCAAGATTTGTTGGAAGAGAACTTCCCTGATATGATGAAAGATGAGAATATTTCCATTCAGGAAGTCCAACAAACCCCTAACAGGAGGGTTTTCTTGACTCCAAAAGAAGATCACCAAGACATATCATCATCAAACTCATCAAAACCAAAGACAAAGAAAGAATCCTGAAACCAGTATGGGAAAAATGAAAAGTTACCTACAAGAGGCAAACAATAAGACTAAGTTCAGGTTTCTTGGGAGAAACTGTGCAGGCAAGAAGACAATTGGATGGTACATATAAAACCCTGAAAGAGAAAAATTTCCTACCAAAAATTATATACCCAGAAAAATTTTCGCTCAAATACGTTGGTGAAATTAGGACATTTCCAGATAAGCAGAAATTAAGGGAATTTGTTTAAACCAAACAAACCTTACAAGAGATGCTAAAGGGAGACATTTGGACAGAGAACCAACAACAGCAAACAACAACTGACCATTAACACACATGATGACATAATCCAGAAACCAACCCAGTCATAGAAGTATCCAAAGTAAATAAGCCTACAAGGTTGTAAACAGAGAACCAAAGGCATCAATTGACAAATGAAGACAACTACAAATCAAAAAGAGGGAAAAATTTACAGAACTTCTAAATGGTAGGGAAGTCAAGAAAACTATAAGATAGAATGGGCTGTTCTAAACTTGGGAAGAAAAACTATAAATCCCAGGATAACCTCAAAGAAAAATGATAACCTTAACATCAGGATAGAAAAGAGGACCAGAACAAGTACCTAAGGCAGTTGACTGCTCAAGGCTGGCAGTTCACAACCACCAGCCACTCCTTGAAAGGAACATTGTGCAATCAACTTCTTCAGTGATACCACCTCAGAAATCCAAGGAGGGGTCACTATGAGTCGGATCCCACTTGACAACAATGAAGTTTTTTTTTTCTTTTTTTTTTTTTTGGTTTAAAAAAATAGCAACAAAGAAAGTGATAACATGATTCATAAACAAAATGAGCTCAGCACAGAAACTTATATGGAACAAAGAAATCAACACTATGAAACAGTATGTAACAAAATGGCAGCAAGAAATTCATACTTGTCGATAATTACATATCAGGCAAGGGACTAAGATTTATAAAAAACTCCAACACATCAACAGCAAAGGGATTAACAATCCAATTGGAAAATGGGCAGAAGACATGAATAGATACTTCACTAAGGAGGATATTCAGGTGGCCAGCAAAACATGAAGAGATGTTTGTGATCATTGGCCATCAGAGAAATGCAAATGAAAACAGCAATGGGATACAATCTCACTCCAGCAGCGATGACAAGGTTCAACAAGACAGAAAATAACAAATGCTGGCAGAGATGTGGAGAGGTTGTGATTGTCATACACTGCTGGTAGGATTATAAAGTGATACAACCACTGTGGAAAGCAGTACAGCAATTCCTTAGATTCCTGGAATAGGATATACCATTTGATCCAGCAATCCCATTACTAGGTATATATCCTAGAATGGTGAGAACTAGGACAGGAAGAGACATATGCACACCCATGTTCATCGCAGCACTATGTACAATAGCAAAAAGATGTAAACAACCTAGGTGCCCATCAACAGAAGAGTGGATGACCCAACTATGGTACATACATACAATGGAATGCTATGCAGCATTAATGAATAACATAGAATCTGCAAAACATAGCATAACATGGATCAACTTGGAGGGCATTATGCTGAGTGAAATAAATCAATCACAGAAGAAAAAATATAGTATTAGTTCACTGTTGTTGAGAGTCAAGGAAAGGTTTATATATGGAGGAAAACTTTCTTTGTTGGTAGTCAAGGGTGGAGGACAAGGGGAGGAAACACTTCAAAAAAAGAAATGAAAAAAAAAAAAAATGCCTTGACCCATGTCACTTCGGTTTTGTGTATTTCATTGTACATAAATTATATTTCAATAAAATGCATTGAAAAAATCCAACTTTATATTGCACTGGACAAATTTGCTGTAAAGATATCTTCACAGTTGTAAGAAGAGAAGATGTCACTTTGAAGACAGGTGTGTCTAACTCAAGACATCATATTTTCAGTCGCCTAATATGCCTGTGAAAGCTGAACAGCGAATAAGGAAGACTGAAGTAGAGTTGATTACAGTGTTGGCAAAGAATACTGAAATTATCATGGACTGCCAGAACAACAAACAAGTCTGTCCTGGAAGAAAGGGAGCTGGAATGTTCCTTGGGAGCAACAATGGCCAGACTTCCTCTCATCTACCTTAGTCATGTTGCCAGAAGAAACAATTCACTGCATAAAGATATCATGATTGGTAAAGTAGAAGGTCAGTGAAAAAGTGCAAGTCCCTAAACAAGATGGACTCACACAGTGGCTGCAAGAATGAGCTCAAGTATAGCAAAGATTGTGAGGATGATGAATGACCAGGCAGTGTTTCATTCTGTTGCACATAGGGTAGCTGTGAATTGGAGCCAACTCGATGGCACTTAACAACAACAATAACAAGAAGGAGAATTCCGGCTGCACTTTTTCTAAGATAGATTTGTTCCTTCTTCTGAAAATCTATGGTATATTCAATTTTCTTCTCTAAAATCACAAGCAAATGCACCAATTCCTCTGCTGTCTTCCTTATTCATTGTCATCCTTATTCATGTATATGAGGCTACTGAAAACACCAAGACTTGGGTGAGGCACAATTTAGGTTTTTCAAAGTGACATCTTTGCTCTTTAGCACTTTAAAATAAGTCTTTCATACCAGATTTGCCCTGTTAAATACATTGCTTGATTTCTTGACCTTCCATAGGTGATATTCGTGGATTCAAGTAAAATGAAATCCTTGACAACTTCAATCTTTTCTACATTTATCATAGCATTGCTTATTGGTCCAGTTATAAGGATTTTTGTTTACATTGTGGTAAGGTGCAATCCATACTGAAAATTGTTGTCTTTGATCTTTATCAGTAAGTGCTTCAAGTCTTCTTTACTATCACAAACTAAGGTTGTGCTATTAGTATGTTAATGAGTTAACTAATGAGTTAATGAGGTTGTTAATGAGTCTTCCTCCAATTCAGATTCTTCTTTTTCTTCATATAGTACAGCTTCTCAGAATATATGATCAGTATACACCAGCCACTCCTTGGAAGGAAGGTTGGGCAATCCTACTTCCGTAGTGATACTGCCTCGGAAACCCAAGGAGGGGTCG